>NW_019213149.1:74710-318243 GCF_002532875.2 Varroa jacobsoni
ATAGCACTGCGCAAAAAGCTGGAGTGGAGATGTTATTCTCTGTGTTCTTAAGAAAGCTGTATAGCCTTTGTGTGCCCCGAGCATGTACACGGAGTAAACAACTCGTGTAGTACACATCTAAACGGGATTATTCTCTTAGCAAGGTAGTGTTTCCAATCAGTTAGCTTCAATAATATGCAGCATTAAATAGGCATGCTTTTCAATATTTTACCAACTGAATCCACTGATTTTTTCGTAGTTTTGTTTGTTTGTTTTTTTTTCTTGTTGTGATTGATACGTATCAGTTACAGAAAAACTCGCTCTAGTATCTGTCGTCATAACTATTTATTTACAGTTTGCCGCTCAGAAAGGAAGCGACCAATAGTTTTTCCCAGTTGTTTTATGTATGTAGCAATATTGAATGTGTATGCTTGCCATGAAGCTTCGAAACGCTATTCAAAAGTCGAATGCAGAAGATGAACAGCCAGACGGATGGATGCGAAAAAATTGTCCTACCTCAGAGACTATCAGCTTCTTTTATCTCTATGTACGCATCATTTCGTCTAACAATCGTTGTTCCTGCTAAAAAACTATCTTCGTCACGACACATCCACCACTGCCTATCAGTGCTAAATACATGCTATATCCAGTATCTTTATACAGAGTTGTAGGTACGCGCACAGCTTTCCGTGTTCTACAGACACCGACTCGTCATCACACTTGGCAGCGCTCTCACCAGGAGTAACAATCGCGCTACTGGATTCCCATAGGAAATGGTTTCACGCACTGAAAACTTTCATTGGCGTTGTCTTGAGCTTAGGCCGTCTACGAGCTATTTTCGCAAGACAGTACAGCGACGAGTAAATTCGATTTATCATTGAAACGGATTATTACGGTGGTTCGGGGAATAGCTAACGTAAGCGTAATAAGCAGATAAACGTATCCGATTCTATTAAGACATCGAATACGTCTATCTGTGGGGAAAAATCGAGAGACTTTTTGAGCTTTGCGCACCGTTGATAAATGAGCTAATCAATATGCTATTGTATCCTATAACAACAAACACAGGAAACATAGACCTTTCCTGTATTCACTACTAACTAACTGACTGCTGAGGAATGTCGGCTGATACACCATGTACAGCCTAAAAATCAACTTGGGAAACAGTTACAAGAATGCCGAGAAGTTCAGAAATGTCCATTGAAATATGTGCACGATTGGATAAGGCTAAGCAGCTGGTACAATAATAAATAATAAACCTTGAAATGGGTGGATCCAGCCAATGTTGTCTATATAAATCATGGCCCATAAGTGTACCGTAACAGGTAGTTGTTATATATATATAATAGACGTAAAATTTTTGATTAGAAGCACAAGTGTTTGAATAAATAGTTACCTATTATTCGCTATTCATAGAAGTCCTTGCCTGTTTAGTAGAAAGTACACAATTAAGCTAACATACTTCAGTTAGGTTTAGAAGTCTCTCACTGTTCGAAGTTAAAAACGATGCACTGGCCGTTGCCGTCAATCAACGCCACCTTTTTTTTTTATTGATCTCCAGTGTCTGCATAAGCCCTACCAGTTTACGTGCTTGTTTCAGAGGGATGCACAGTGACTTGGTATGCGTAACGTAAATAACAATGTGCATGGACTATGGATTGTTGTACGGTTTACATCATTTTTAGGTTATCTTTGCTAAACATAAGGATTTCATTCGAGCATAGAACAAGGTGGCTGAAGTACTTACCGTGGGCCACGTTGTTAATACAGTCCAAATATGCTACTCCATTTTCGTCAAACATATATTGTCCTTCACCACGTACGATTTTCAGTGCCCCCGATGACCGAAAGAATACTGTGCAGTTTTTACTAGATTACAAATAGTCACAGGTAAATAGGTGAAAGTAGTTAGTAATTAACGGTTAAATCTTACTACTATCTTCAACTAGGTTTTTGACGTAGATATTCGACCACATCATTTGGAGACTCGTCAGGCCTGCTTTACATAATGAAGCATGTTGGAGCGACAAAAACAGCTTTGTTAAGCAGCCCACCGATCTGCTAAAATGAAATCTAGATAACGAATTTATAGGAATCTCACTGAAGTGGCAGTATCCCTCAATAGAGTGAACGTACTCATAGGCTTGCCCGGGTAGCGTTTTAAATTACCTTATTATGTATGGGATTTATTGCTGCGGTTAACCGCTTCATATATAACCGCGGCTACTGGCTAAAAGCAAAGACAACACTTAACGCCCTATCTAAATTGAAACTTCGCCAATTTGAGGCCAAAACTCAATGTCGATCTGTTGAAGTGCAAGAATAAAGGAAGTTCAAATCATTGTACTTATCAGTTTGAATAACGGCATCAGTTATTGTGAATTTAATAAAAGATGGTCAAAGCGAGTCGATGCTACCACCTTACACCACTAATCAAAAAGCCATAAATATTATCAACGATAACCGTAAATGTTGTGCCAGGTCTGAGCACGCTTGAATGATGTAGTTAAAAGTAATCTATTTTGTTGCCATTACCACTTCTCCACTTCCACTCACTTCACGACCACACTTCCGCTCAAGAGCGTGGATGCGGAGGAACCATTGGCAAAGACAATTTACCAAATATGAGACAAAGAGATAGTGATCATTCATTGACAAATCTAGCCACCACTGATTTGATAAACTGTTTATCGTATCTAGTAGATGTAGCAGGGAAGCAGAACAAAAACGATTACTCGCCACATAACGAAGGCAAAGTAGGACTACATTAGTATAGGACAGAGCTTATTTGTTCATCGAGCACAAAACACAGGTTCATCTGGACACCCACCTCAAGGCTCGCCTCTATTGATTAAGGGTAAAGGAGGACGCAGTCTAATCAAATTTCTCCCTATAATAACTTTCAATGACCGCTAATGTACGAATACTGTATGTGATCTTTTCTTGAATATTTGTCGTAGCTGGGTTAAAGTCATGTGCCGACCTTCGCAAGTGTCAAAAGCAACTGTTGGACGATCGCAAAGACCCGACTGACTTGTTTACCATTAGGCCTGTGCCCGCTCCCGACAACTGGAGCTGCTATAAAACGGGACAGCAGCAGTAGCGGCTATGCTCGCTACTCAGGTTCGCATTAGGGCCAAAGCGCTCATATTCAATTAATGTAGGGCCTAAGTGTGGAGTGAGGGGGAGGTAGAATTCAAAGTTTGCTACGGGTTAGACGTCTGTTTCTTGGGTGCCTTCTCGGTAGCACAGCATGTTTCTTCCTCTGAAGTAATGCCTCAAGTACCTGGCGTAAAACACGAAAAAAATGGATGATTGCCCTGAATTTTTCACCGCGGATTCAAAAAATGACGACATGTAACGTTAAGCGATAATAACAAACCCAATGTGAAGATCCCTCAGTCGGAGTGTCTCTTCCTTAGGAATATTTTCCAGGGGCGAGATCACACGATTGGTGCCTGCAGACGTCATTGTGTCACTTCTGAAAAATATAAACATCAAAATGTATTTGGATACTGGTGCCATTGTTTTTTAGAAGCGTTATAGGTATACTAACGAAATCAGGAGAAGATTTGAGCACTTGGTTGAGTCGACATTATTGTTAAAGCGTTTTGCAACGAAGCACAAAGGCAGATAGGCGTTGAGTGTGTGATGTTTAATAAAAAGGAATTCTCATTTTACAGCGAACAGGTCTGGATCGTGACCTAAAATTAACTACTACTTAAATATACGACATGCGTTTATCATTACTTTTGCTCAACTTTTAATTGAATTATCTTTAAATATACAACAATGACATACATGCAGAGGTTATTCTATCAGACCATCCGATAGTTGTTGGCGCGTTCTGTTGCTTCTAGCGCTAGAAGCTATATCATGAACACACACAAACGACGCTAATATCGTTATTATCACATACACTTATACACAAACTAGATTCATTTAGTCAAAAGTCAGCGTACGATCGAGAGTGTTCACGAGAGATTGTTATTTGACCACTGACAAACTTGCTGAGAGTTGCTAGAACACTTCTTCCACTTCATATAAAAAGGACCTCAGTCGAACTGCGCTATGTCAGGTTATTTGCATGGTCTCAATTTCTGAGCAGCAGATATAGCGTGTACCTTTGCTGAATGTTTGGCTGTTTTACTCGCGATAGGGTACCCTCTCGTGTCAAAGATTACGACGATGCACCGAGTCGATGCGCTGTACCTAAGGTTCGTGGTCAATGTAGAACTCTTAGTTAAACAGTGGTTGACCAACAAACAATTATCTTTCAACAGCGGTCCACACCGTTCCCCGTACACCGTGTAAAAGTGCCAAACACTTTCGTCGAGCCGTGCGCCGCGACGAGTGAATGCCAAGCTAAACACACGTGTGTCATTGTTAGGCAACGCTTTATACTCTCGAATTCGCTTGCCCTCTCATACCGAAAGCACTGCGCCGCGAACCGCCTCTTCCTGCCTTGCCACCTACCTCCATTGGTCGAGGCCGGTCCACCGCACCCGCCAAGCGACTTTAGTTTTCGAGAAGAGTCCTTCGCGCTCGTGGTTCACTATTGAGGCCTACGATAGGCGGGTGACAGGTCTTTCGTTAGGGTCCTCGTTTAATTATGTTGCTCACTGTCTTGCTAGGTTAGCTGAGTCGAGCCACTCGCTATTGGGAATCACAGTCTTTCCCGCTTGTTCCCCCCCGAGCGCCGTCTCATTTAGCTACCCAGCCACTGCCAGGAAACGTATCGTAGTATCGCAATATACCCGCCGCGCTAAATAAACTGATCTTGCTTCGCGACCCTATTTCCTGCACAACTTTTTTCAAGTGCTTAGTGCTGTAAATGCACCACCGATCGGTACTGACGTGAAGCGACGTTCTCCGCATCAGGATAAGGCATCTTGGTGAGCACGAACAACTTCTTCTTCCGTCGCGTCTCAGGAAAAGAAGGCTGCGTCCGTTTTGACGGAAGTCCGCAAGCTAGACAAATTGAAGCTGTCGTGGTATTGCGAGTCAGCTTCGATAGCCACCAGTCAGACGAACAGGTGGTGATCCGCCTGGAATAACCAAGGAAATCGACTTTACTAGCTCACTGTATTGTAACATAGTACTAATGATTGGCTGCATTTATGAACTGGTAACGCCTACGTGCACGTAAAAGTGTCGTCGTCAGATTAAAAGTTTATTATAGGCATGAGCGTGAGTGCTCCTCAGTTTTGTGATCACTGAAGTACTCTGCAGTACAGCAAGTGTTTCAAAATGTGCTTCACAACGGTGTTTATGATAACCGAGTCTAGTGGTTAGTTATTATCAGATCCAGTCAGGGATAGGCAATATCTCTGTCCGTGTATCCAGAAGGATAAAACAACGGCAGGAACACAGGCCAGCAGCCTGTTTGAGGGCCTATAGGACGCAGTATGTTTCGCCAGCTATAGATGATCGATGGAAACTGAACAAAACCGGTTGACCATCCTCATAGGAGCGATGATATGTGCGTATTTTAGCTGTCAAATATTTGTTAAAATGAAGTAGGACATAAAAACTGAAGAGTCCCATCTTTTAAATGTTTTTCATATTTGGCTTTTTAGGTTACTTAGATGGGATTATAGATAATAACTAACGGTAAATTTGATAATTCAATTTGACAGATTCTATTGTTCTGATCGTAGTTATGAATCGGGTATGCAATAGTTAGAGTATAGTTTTCGTTTATTCCTTTATTTATGAAGGATACCCACAAAAATGTCCGAAACGAAAAAAGTTACATAATAAGTTAGCGTTGTTGTATTGATTTTTCTCAAATAATTTGTCGAGTTCAACTGGATAGCCCTGTTCGCGCAAGTTTCGTCTACAAGAGGCCCAACTTGAAAAAGATAATATTCGCAGTGAAGCTCGGTCACTTATATATCTGTGGACCACACGGATAGCTCGAGTCTGATGTTAACAAAGCTCTTGGGACGCACATGGATTATCCAGCAAAAAAAAAAAATGTTGTCCTGAATATCGGAGGTCGTACTAAAAATAATCTTCGTCTCTCAGTTCACCTCGCACAGCTATTTCCTCTTATGTATACTTTATATATTCAATATTTCCTATTGAATTAATATTACTATTCTTTTAAAAGTGCCTGTCGGAAGTTTCATAGTGGGCTAGAAGACACCCGGAGAAAGTGTAATAGAATTATTTCGAAAAACATACTTTCATCAACCGATCTGCTATATATGTGAGGTTATTTCATCGTTAAGCTAAGGTGTTTTATTATGTTTTGTGCTCATTAAATTAAAATATCAACAAGACTCTGCCCCTGGAATACCGGTCTTAAATAGAACCTAAAACACAAAAGGCTATCGGCACTATAATCGTTTTCAAATTTCTAACTTATTGTCAGCAATCGGCAAAACAACGAATTATTTTTGGAAATTTTAGCAAATGCTTTACTCTATAGGGCTTGCTCGGAACTATGGTCGACTCGTATCGATAGCTTTATAAACAACCTGAATATGAGATTTTCTTATATAGACATATCGTCCAATTTAATGAAAAATTTATAGCAATTAAAAGCAATTTGCGACCTATTAAAATCCAACGCAATAAACTCGGTGATTTTTTGATGTCTTTTCGTACAGCGTAAGTGAAGTTTTGTTAATCTAGCTCTGAAACCGCACTTGATTTTAAAAAATACCAGCCTTTTCCGTACTAATGTAACTATAGTAGTACAAAATATTAAGCCAATAGCGGTTTACATTTTTCATATCAGGCAACACGATTCATTCTATGTCTTTCCGATGCTGAAAGGCATAAAATGCCCTGTGGGAACGAAACCTAGAATTCTGTGTTTGATCCTTAAAGGCGGTTCGCTATGGCGGCTAATAATAGTTTGTGCGGTCGTGTCATACGCATCTGACTAACAACTTCCAAGATTTTAGACAGGGTAAACGTTATTCTTGTGTCACGGGAAATATGGTAAATTTCTTGACATTGTGCGACGAGGTACAGACTCGGACACCGGAAACTAATCGTATGTTCGACCGTCATTGCGGAGTCATCTGAGACCTCAGTTTCCGCTAGTCACAATCGAGGATCTCGGATTTGACAAGCCAATGTGAAGTACATTTAGGCATATGCTATTCCCATGGTAATCGTTCTATAGGTGTAAATACGCTTCTGTAGAACATCACAAAAGGTTATTTAAGGCCGGCGTAGCACCAGACCACATGTCTTATCTGACGTTGATCAGTAACGGCAGAGACAAAAGTTACGGACTAAACTAGCCTCGATAAACCTCACCCCTATTCCTTATGCCACCACTGCAGTGCAAAAGTTGGATTTTCGAATATTTTGAGAGAAAAAAAATAATGTAACTTTTAGTTTAATGAACACATGTTCTGAAATATCCGAAAAGTTCACATACTTTAGTTGTTACTGTGTTTAAAACAAATTTTCATATATATCCTGGATTCAACTTAGTTTGCCGCCTAGTGGAAGTAATTAATAATTCTGCTTTTACTCCTCTCATAAAAACGTTTATGCACTTTTCTACAAACAGTAAACTTTACCCACTTATAGAACCGATTAGTTGCGATATTAAACGAAGTGAGCAGAATGTATCTAGATCTTCCTTTTTCAATTGGTTATCTAACTTAGGCAAAATCAAATTTTTAATCTCTGGAATAAATTTTATCGGATCTCCTTGTTTGAGTTATTAATACGATCATATGATATCGTTTCTGTATATTATCACACCTACCTGGTAGTCTATGTCGATGGCGCGGCTCGAATTAGTGATTCGTTCAAACCAGACGTTTAGCGATCCAGGCCATCGCACCATACTGAATATCAATTACCGAGCAAAGAATGAGAATGTGTTTGATTGAAATTAACTTCAACTAATAAGTTGCGGAACTTTGCCGACATTTCGTATATCCTGTATGCGGTATATCGGGTTACAAACAGCAAACAATTGCGATACTGTAGCATATAATACGTGTCTCACTGTTCATTATAACAAATGACAATGTTTTACGTCAAAGTATCTTGTTCTAAGAAGAGTTAAGTTACTAGACGACGTTGAAGTTATAATTGAGAATTTTTAAATTCTCAACCAGCTCGATCACCTTCTGGTGCAAAAGCAGTTTAGTATATCAGCTTTGGACAAACGGGGTAACAGTTTGTGGTACGATAAATTGTGTGTTGCGGAATTAGAATTGGAGGTACTTTTATTATATAGAAGGCAGCTATATTCACCGAATTTGTGATTCAGCTCAAGCTAATTTATCAGTTAATAAAACTGATAAATGCAAAGCGACGAGAACACTTCTAGCAATTGTAGTAAGCGGTTCTCGTTTCTTCGTGCCGGGCTTAGGTGACCGATCACTTAAGACTTAGCACAACGTCCGATCCCTTACATTCAGTACCTTCAATTTTGGCTTCGCCTAAAAAATTTTCCCGTTTATCCTTAAGACCGCATTATCACAGACTCATATAATTTGCCCAAAGGTTTGGTGCCCATGGAAAGCCATTGATCATAAAGGTTCTGAGAAAAACGTTGCCATATGTAATCATCGGTTAAAAGAAGTGCTGATCTAAAACGGCTAAGTATTCTGCAATACATTTCGATATACCTCCTAAAAATGTGCGAGCGCCATGCGGCCCTAGTCAACAGTTACTCGTTACTACCCTACGTTTTTCGTTGTGTGTAAATCCAGTACGCGAAATGTCGACAACTTATGGTTGTGGCTGTTCTATTGTTAATGGCACAGTCCATTAAGGCTCTGTATATATCACATGGAGATATTATATTTGATCGAACTAATTTATAAACAATAGCAATTTAACCTGCGTTAGTTAGCCTTTCGAATATAAAACAAGAAAAAAAGGCTTGTGAGAAACTCTAAATGCTACAACGTAGGAAGATGGTTGTCCACATCTTGGAAGCATGCTTTGAAGGTATAAAATTTTTTGATTTGATACATAAGGCGTGTTTTTTCGCGAATTCACAATTTCATAGCTAATTACCATATGCAATACCAGGTCTACGTCGAATTCAGAGACACATTTATTAATGAACTTGGATGTTAGACTTAATCTAAATCAGAAAGACAAACGCTACACAGAGAGACCAGCGAAATCAAAACACTCCGGAGAGCAGTGATACGCACTACCGGTTACTTTGGACCCCAAAGGGCCTGAATCTGTGAATGATATTAGATTAGATGGCATTACCATCTGGTCACTCTGGTCTTACGGAAAATCTTTGGTTTGGGACGCCACACTGTCGTATCGGTATAGCAGCAACGTGATATTTGTGACATAGCAGAGTTAGACTGCGACGGGAGGTGCAGCACCCGATCTATGTGGAGAATAACGTAAATCCGTTGATTCGACGAATCGATGCCATTTTGCGTCGACTGCATCTGGGCCATTGGGTCCTGGTAATGATAGGACAGAAATGTTCACACCTTGAAATTGTTATCTTATCCAAAGCAAAATAACTACTTTAACTGTTGGTTTCTGACCGACTATGAATAAATACCTTGAAGTCAATGAAAAGACAAACAATTATCATGGGAGTCTACATTTATATTTAGAAGTCCGTTGTTCCAAAGGAGTCAAGGCGGCGAAAAAAAAAAAAACAAAACACGTTTAATTCAATCGCTGATAGAAATGAGAAAGTATAATGCAATACAGAAATTGATATGTTTCTGAAAAAGTAGTAGGTTATTAAGTAAGTTGTTAACTACTGCACTCTTTGCCAGGCAATGATTCCGAGTGGTCTCCTCATACCCGATCTTTATTGCGGTCGAACAGAAAAAAAATATTTGCGAACGCAATAATTATGTTTAAGGAAATTTGTTAATTGCATAGTAAAACACTTGAAGGAGTCAACAAAGGACAACTAAGGACGCACTGCAACATTTCCTATAATACTGCAGCAACATAATTGTTTCGAATTGCGCCTGAATAGTAAGTAACAGCGAGTGAAACTGGTCGGAAGCTTTTCATTGTTTCTATATGTGCCATAGAAATATATTGTGTTTGTTTACTTTTCAAAGTGTATAACTGTTTTTCGTATCGTCGGATCAGTGTTTTGATAACTCGCTCTGCGACGTTGCTTATTCTAAGAAGATTAAGCCAGTTTCAACAACACCAGATTACAGCCAATCAGCAAAAAAGGCACGAAAAATTCTATTGTGATGCCTCTACGAGCGATTTTCTATTGTTTGTAACGCAAAAAAATGAACCACTAGTAACTGATTATGGACATGTTCAGCGGGATGATGATACCGATCGCAGAATACGCGTCGTATTTAAATAACATCCATTGGCAACGGCTCGATCTTCTCTCATCATCATCCCACCATGATTATAGCCATAACATGCATATACTATGTCAGCTTCCTCTGAGTCATTTTCGTGTCATAGATTTATTGCGAGATTTTATTCCGCCAAATGCGCGAAAAATCGGTATCCGTCATTCTAAGTCTGCGAATGGGTCGTTAGTTCTAATGGCCCCTTTTAATAGCAGCAACGTAGCCAAGATACACGACGTTTACGACGCCAACAATAACAACAACAACTTGCAAGCTCGTCGGAGCCTTTCAGGTGCTGCTGTGTTTAACTTTATCCCACTCTTGGGACGTCTCTGCCTATCCGAAAATTACCTGTATAGCCGCTACTCCTTCCAAAAGGAGCATTGGGCCTGTCGAGTAGTGCAGTCGGAAAAAACCTGCGATTCCGAGACTAGCTTGCTTTCCAGCGTGTCCACCTTAATTTCTAAACACACACATAGTGAGATCTGAGTAAGCACTACTCTTGTACAAATCCTTCCTTTGTCCAAGCTTGGCGTGAATACGAAACGATTGACTTTTAACGGCGGCTATGAATATCACTGACGCAGTTTAAAAGAACAGCAGAGTATCAAATGATAATGGAACTGAAGGACACGTATTAACATACCAGCCACAAACACAGAGGAAGTACAAACACAAGGGGATAGTTTGATACTGTTGGTCCAGGCGCCACTGGAGGTGTTCCGTCTTTCTGTGCCGGACCGTCTGCTTGAGCCTGCAGTGCTATCGGAGGGATGGCCCTTTCCCACATGGTCTCGGAGTCCTTCAAAGTCAATAAATCGAGGGTCGCTCTCTGGCTCCTTCTCTCTTCAATTTGTGCCTGATAGAAGGGTTCGCGTGTTCAGAGATATCATACCCCCGGGAGCAACTGAATAGGAGGGAGAGACTTGTTGAAAAGTGTTCAAAGGGCGAATACTACTCACGGGGCATCATTCAACCAGCAAACTAATAACATTAGTGTTATAGCCATATGGGATAGCTATTGTTTGGACCCAAACAATGTCAGAAAGGCTAGGAAAGAGCTACCTGTAAGGACGCCTCTTATATTGTATTAAAAGGTTCGAAAAACATTAAAGTTCTCTAAAAGGCTCAGTTAGATTGCTTTAAGATCGATGAACGTATCACGGTACTGTAAATAAAACGTAGTTTGATTTCGGACAACATAGTCAAGGAGATCGTATCTGTATTCCATCAATAGTAGTTAGTTAAGGAATCAGGTTTAATATATACATGTATATATAGCAATAATAAGATTATTCAAGTAGCATTGTATATATTCATATCCAATCTTAATTAACTTCTAGTATAATTGATATGTTAAACAAGTTCTAGCAGATAACGTCATCGGTTGCCATAATCAGACTAATCGAAGATGAGTCGGACAAATTTTACTTTGTACAACCTAACTATACCAGAACATGTTGCGAAAAAAAAATTCTATACATATTGCCTGTTCTTGTTCGGCCGATTGCAAATCAACATAAAGTTGACCTTGTGTGCCGGAGCAGACAGACCATAATTCAATGATCTGATTGGCAATTAATTAAATCGACTCTAGAGAATACTGCTTGTTATATTGGGTTTTGGCTAGATCCGATCAGTGCGATCCTGCACCAGCTCAACAATAACGTACAGCTAAGACGTGCGCTGCTAGGGTCTGTGCATCGACGCAACTTAACGCATGCCGTACGCGCTCGGCATGATCGTGCAATCCAATTGTCCGTTATATATATCTTGCCAAAAATGTAAAGCAGTACATTTTCTAAACGGCTGTAGAACCGAATCGATGTAACGCTTTCAAAACTTCTTTTACGTGACGCAACTTTTTTTTCGTTCGCTAGCTCAGGATCGTCGAGCTTGCTGCATGTAAACGTCTCATTGTACGTGATTCATGGGCATCTAGTTTCACGATGTCCAAATGTAGCTCCATAATAAACCACAGTTGGATTTTACTAGTCAGATCCATCTACGTATTTCCATTACTAGGTTGCTGATAGAGCCAATGGTTGCATGACTTTTGATCAAACCCTTAGCATGTTCCATAGCTACGCCATCAACCTGTAATATTTCGATTTTCAATCGGCCTTTTCTAATCCCGTATACTTTGAATAGATTTCGACTAATCGTTAGGTTTATCCGCTGCATCTCAGATTTGTTTTGCTGATCAGACTAGCTCGCTCGAGTACTGTTATACTGGATAGCAGCTGGTCTTCGTAAGGTTCTCATTCTGTCGCCACTGTTAAGTGTCTCAAACATTGGAATTAAAAACGTATTTTCATGGATGAGATTAAGCTTGATAGTTATAGGGGTATTAGGGGAGTACAACTGTTGCAACACAGTTGCATGGTTGTTTTCAAGCCAGCATGATGGCTTTTAGGATGTAGAACGTATGTAACCCCTAGATAAACTTGAAATATTCAAAAATTCAGTTGTTCGAAGTTTCTGACGCGTAATATATCTCTTTTTAAATATATTATAGAAACTATATAAATAGATACATTTATCTAAAAAATACAACGTATGTAACGTATCAGTTCTAAGTTCTTTTTTTAAACTAAATATGTGTTACGGAACAACCATGATCATAATGTAGAAGAATATTATAAGCCTGATATAGCACTCAGTTCTTATCAAAAATGAACAAATCAGATTTATTATCCACCGACGCGCTGCACTTTCATCTCATAAACCATAAATGAGGCCAGAACGAGATGGCTGATTGCCTATTTTGCCCTAACGTTTTGCAGACTGTATGTCCTGAGGAACGGACTCTGCGTGGCCGGCCAGCCAGCCAGCCAGCCAGCCAGCGAGCATAATTTAATAGTTTCCATTAACTCGCTGACAACGTTATAGCTGAACAACAGATTCATAGCTCACTAATGGGATTATTGTTTCGCCGACGATAGTTTCAAAACGACGACCGTAATGGTTCTTCTTCTTCTTACTTGGGGATGCTTACATATATAGTCAAAATTTAAAATCCTTGAAAATATCTTAACACCTATATAAATTACTTTGAAGTATCATCTAGGCGCTGCATGATAGCATGGCTGTCATTTTAGTGTTAGTACAACTGTAGGATTATTGCAAGAAGCACTCGATGGGAAAAAGAAAAACTGGGAGAAAAAGAGGAGGGAGCTACGAAAGCCCTGCCGTCGTTGTTGAGCTTACGATTCGCTAGGGCATTGTGCTGAAGCAAGGTTTTTCGATTCGAACAATTGTAGACAGACTGAATATGGTACATAGCACTACGTTGAGATGATCAACTGCCATTTCGAGTATCGGTACGCTGCACTATTTCGAATGGTTCGAATTTGGGACGAACAGAGAAAAGATTTAGTCAACGCATTCTGTAACATACAAAGTTACAACAAGTCCGACGAAGACACATGCGCGAGCAGGTCGCGCAGATGTCCAGGACGGAGGCGGAAATACAACGATTTCACTATAATCTCTACTCGACATAGCGCAAGTGCTGGCGATTTGTTTAGCGGCATTAAGAATAACAGAGGACTCGCGCAAGCACAACGTAAATGTAAGCATACAGCCTAAGGATGCATGGATGCACAGAGAGTTAAGGCCAATTCACGAACACGGATTATGCAGCCTCTAGGACCGAAGGGACTCGAGGAGTTCAACCTAAAAAAGCGGACCGTTCATGAGAGATACTATTTTTACAGCGATCTTACCCTAAGAGATTATTAGCTCGCAAACAAAAATTTCGGCTACTTCCTAAAGAAGAATAAGAAACAAAGGTGGTAAAGCGCTCAAGTGCAAAGAGCGGGAACATCGTAGGCGTAAGCAACGTCCCAAGATGATGAAAATCAAAGACGGATTTGGGTTGCAGCAAGCCATTTGTCATCAGCAATTGAATCTGACCGTGAAGATCGTGACGAGTCTGATTGATATAATTGCCTGCTTTGGCGCAAAATGCGAAGGCGACCGGATACGATGTCATTAAGCGAAGAAAAGTTGGCCTCAAAAAAACGCCTGATTAGGTGACCAAATACCTTGAAAGATATATTTAAATATTTCTTTTTATAAACTGACGCAGCCATTATCTTGGTTTGCCTAAGTAGATATAATAAATAATAAAGAAAAAAACATTTTCATTATGAAATACATTGGGACTTTTATTTGCACTAACGTACAGTCATCGCAGAGATTGAATACTTGTTAATAGCCATTAATGGCTGGATTTAGATGAATTTGTGCAAGTGCCATCACTTTATATTACCGTATCAAACCTACTGTCCCAGGCTCTTAATAAAAGCTAAGATTAAAAGATTTTTCTACAATGAAAAAAACCTTGAATAGGGTTTGTAAAAATAAATATTCCTACTTCTTCTACGAGATGTTATCACTGGTTAGGCTTTGTCTTACAGGGACAGTATTTTTCGCTTTATCTTTACGCCATATTTGAAATGCACAAGGAAAAAATATGGTTGATAAAGCCCTGACCTGTTGTGGGGCATTACAAATCTATCCTTTGCATAAGCATAGTAACTTGATGACAGTCTGCGATATGGGCACAGTCATAAGACGGGGCCCTTTTTCATATGATGCGTTTAAATATGTATTAGAGTTTATGGATAGGAAGTGAAAAGGAGGCACGCGAAACACTTTCAACGATATCGTTTACTTACCGGGGTGTGAACCGCGTATCTTTCTGGGTTTGGCTGGCTTGATTGAGAATTTGTCCAATTACGAATGATGATATTAAACTAAACTTATCTGCGCGGCATAGTCACACAAATGTGGCTATTGTGGATGAGCCGATCATCTGTCAGCTTCTTTAATTGTAGTTCATTTTTACCCCAGCTTGTATATGTTATTGGGATTTATCAGAAGCGTATTTTATTACACTGTGACAAAATCAAGCAGTAACGTTCGCGAAGCAGTCACACGAATCAATTGAGAAATCTATCTAGCGAAGCTTTAGGCATCGTCTGCATAGCTAAACAATTCGAGATGACGCACTCTGCTCTATCAGTAAAACGTCGATTCGATAGAAAGACTATATTAAGGCTTCTATTATTGTGTAAGCGTCTCTGTTGCGCATTAAACGGACGTTTGCGCAATCCTTTTTCATGCTTTAAAGATGGCGATTTAGTTTGCCGAACACCCTATTCAAACCCGAACAGTCGTTCTGCCTGTGAAAATCACCCACACGTCTCGAGGATGGACTGTGGTCCAGCCAA
Organism: Varroa jacobsoni; assembly: GCF_002532875.2. Classification (NCBI taxonomy): domain Eukaryota; kingdom Metazoa; phylum Arthropoda; class Arachnida; order Mesostigmata; family Varroidae; genus Varroa; species Varroa jacobsoni. The sequence continues at coordinate 90,231 of NW_019213149.1, forward strand.
CCTAGGCACAGTATATAGATTTCAGTCTAGGGGTGACTGATTCAAGTTTGCTAGCGTGCACCCAGAGACTGTATGTGTGTGAAAAAAGCAAATGCTTATGAAAACAGAAGCTAAATACACTTGGGTAACCGTAACATGGCACTGCGACCAGAAAATGGTATAGTTTCCAATAAAATTAGCTTCTTATCGGCGTTCGTTCGCTGTGAAACACAAACGCTGCCTAAATAAAACTAACTGATATCGTTTACGTACATTTTTAGATATTTACGTTAAAGAACAAGACAGTCTAACGGTCGAAAGCTAAAAGGCATTTCCAAAAGGTTCCAAGATTGTTTGAGAGCGTAAGGCGTAAAGGGGTAGCATGTAAGCGTTTCATTACAGCCACGAGCTGCCCTACGTTTCGTCGCATACATCGTGTAAATAATCTGAATGAAATTGAATTATTGTGGATCATTGCAACTAATACCGCAGTCGATTTCCAGCGACTTTTTTGATTTGTCAATCAATGACGATTAGAACGCGTCTTTAGTAGCTGGGGAAAGAAGCAAAGGTGTGACGGCCAGATAATTCTAGGGACGTTTTTCGAAAAAGGCCACAAACAATTGACTAAACGCCTATTACGATCTATATCTTTAGCCTTGGAGTTTGCTGGTCAATCCTCGTGCTAAGCGGATACAGTAAAATGTCTATTTGCAAAAGGTAGAATGTTGTATGTATCAATGCGCCTTCGGTAGCTCTACGCAGCGTTTTCTCGTCTCACGTTTATGCTAAAAGTAGCGCCACATTTCATTGAAGAAGCCAAAGTTCTGCCGGTTCGATTCGCTGGTTCAGTCTAATATGGTGTGAAAAAAAAAAAAAAAACAACGAATTACTGATGAAGCGAAGTAATACCTTCTTTATTAGCAATTGTCAGTAATTAATTAATTCGTTTTTGTTATATTTGCTGTTGTTATATCATCACTGTCGTTATTATCTGTTTGTTTCTGTTGTTACTATGTAAATAATATTTGTCGTTGTTGATGATGATGATGATGATGCGCTGTGTATCTTTGTCCTTATTGTGTATGCTGATCATGGTCTCCTTCATCGTGACATGTCGCTCTACGATCTACCTATTTGATGTCTGCTATCATCAGCATCGTGATCACCCCTCTTATCGACTTCATCTTTGATTCGGTCGCAGAAAAGTTCCATTTCCAGTGTAGTGTTGGTTGTTACTATACACAGAGATTGAAATGTTACTATCTGTTATTGGCTTGGACTGGGTCTGGCGATTCGTGTTAATCACCTGAATGTGCAATATGGCGGTATGAAGAGACTGACTGTTTGTGGAGAAAATTGTTTATGGACACGTTCGTAACAGCGAGGTTACGCCTGTGGCCTTTTTGAAGTGTGAGTTTGATCGCGTTTTTTATTGTCGTCGTCGTCGTTGTCGTCGTCGTCGTCGTCGTCGTCGTCAGAATGAGTCGCTTATAATGCGTTCTATACTCCGCTGTAGATATAATGCTTACACAAAATTCTATTTCTACTTCGGTACACCTTGCCATATGCGTTTATCTTTCTCTTTACGTTATATTATTCATCACCATACGCCCTATATAATTACCTCGTTATCACTAAAATTATCATTGCTATCATTAGTATCATCTTGCCATTCGTTTTTAATCTTTATCATAATCGTCATGTACAAATGCAATTCGGTCGACCCTATTCATATTCTGCTGGCACGCCAACATGACGCATAGAGAACGCTGCGCGACGGCAGCAGACAACGTCCTTGGCATGGAAACTAAAAACAGTAACAAATAGCATGGCGCTGGACGGGCATACGTTGCATTTTACAACGCTTCCAATGTCACGGTTTGTGATTTTTTTACCTCGGACATCACTGGACTCAAGAGCCGAACCGGAGCGATCAGGCTTAAGCCTAGTCAGGCTAACCGGAAGCGCCATGAATATGAATCACTCACATATTGTTTCCGTCACCTACTTGGCTTATTAATATTTTTCCGTTTACGTCATCATTGCTCACACCATCTTTTTGTTTGCGACTGGTATGGGAATGTGGCCCTGAACATTACCCACCGACGACTTCAACACTAAGAGCCGACATCCGCGACACATTTCCGTATCCGCTTCCTTGTCTCAGCACTTGGGGGACCATCCCATCATTGTGGTTAATTAGAGCTGGCTTCAAACTGATCCTGTTTACCGTTGCAATGTATTCATGATATATCATTAAATATATTGATGCGTGTGTATATAAAGGCCCTGGAAGGCGGCATAAAGTCGCAGCCTTCTTTGGGCGATCAACGATTAAGTTGACTAGTTAACTAATGGCGTAAGTTACGTGAAGACCTCTTCTGACCCAACCCCGGTCGTTACTGTTATGAGTTAGTGACGTATATTTTGATCCTCTTCATCATTTGTTTATCTTGTTTGTATATTTAGTTGTTGCTATCGTTGTCGCTGCTACTGCTGCCCTTGTTTTCGATCCGTGTACCGTAAGAAGGACCACCGTTTTATGGACATCACCACATTCAGCATGTATTTATATGCGAGAGTGGATCTATGTGTATGAACGAGCTAAGGACAACCAAAATATTGCACAGATCATGACTATTACTAGAGTTAGTCGTTGTCCGACAACAAAGGCAGGAAGGTGATGTCAAGATGCCTCCACTGGGAAGATCTCGTCACCGCCCTTATCCCATTGCACTAGCGTTCTACCATTACGATCGGGTTCCATCCGCTGAACGGCAAATCGCTCGACATTAAAGCGATAAACTCAACGTTTACGTCGTCTTCGTCGCATTTCGTTAACCATTAATTAAACCAACCACTGAGTTTGGCTTCTCATTACAGAAACGCTGCTTTCAACGTGTACTAGGCTCGGTTGTTGCGTCCATCCAAAATAATTTTTCCTATTTTGTATAGCTTCCTTAGCCGATAAAACTGTAGCAATAATAATAATCAGGATATTATAATAGCTAGCGTTATCCGTTAGCTCTAGAGACCCACACCATTCCTAGCTCGTGTAGCCCTTGAAGCTGGTCAAAAACAATTGGGATAATTTATTTTATTCGGTATTTGATTTAGTTGGCCTTATCTAACTTAGTGGAATATTGCCGTCGCCGTAGTGCCGCCGTTCAATATCATAATTACTACCCATTTTCAATGATTTTATTAAATGTTATTGAAAGCACAGACTTTGAAGTCAACTAGCTTAATGGCTCGTATCTTTTTTCCATTTTTGAACCTGATAGAAAGAGCTTGCTCAGTTGTGTTGTTGTTATTTCTGTGCATCGTATATCATCATTTCTTAATCGATAAACATCGCTTCGGCAAGAAATACGACGGCAGTATCTTTGGGCTCTCTTAAAATCGGAGAATGCTTGTATTATAGATTCAATTACTTTTTTCCAATTGGTGACATGGCCATTGGATACGTTTTTGCTTGGCTACGGGCGAACTCGACTATTGCGCACAATTTCGAAAAATTACCCACGATACAATATAGCGATTTTGGCTAGTTACAGCATTTAGTAGCGGTAACCATAGAAACTATTAGGGAAGAAGAAAAGCTACAAAGTTGACTTTTCCCTGTCGTCATCATCTATTGTAGTATCACCATTTATAATAGATTGATTAATATTATTATCATCGTTAATATAGCACGTAGAAATAGCCATGCGTTTGTGTTAGTTGCTGCTGTTGTTTTTACTGCTGCTTGCTTTCCGCACCGCATATTGGTGCTTACGCGGTCTATCCATGGTACCTATTACATTATACATGTTGCTATTAGTTTAAACTAATACTAGTAATAGAATAACTATAATAAGAGTATTATAATAGGTAGGTATGATACGATCGTTATGCCATATTAGAGTTCGTGTAACATATAGTATCCGTTCAGATATGGCACAAGTGGGCAAAGGTTGGTTACGTGATGATATCACCATCACAATCATTATTAATATCTATGTAATACATGCGGGAGATATATTCGTCTTTAGAGGTCTATTCCCTGTTTTCAATTTTTTTTCTAATGACATGGCACCTTAGGGTACGTTTGGCATGGCAACCATATCAAGGCGTCCTCCAGCGTTCATCCATTCTCTGTTATTATGATCATCATCGTATGATGTCCTGCCCATTCTTTCATTGCAGTTGGCTGGGCTTCTGATGCTGCCAGCCACTGCAGTAGCTCAATCACGCTCATTTCAGTTTTGTGTTCCCATCATTAGCTTAGAGCATTTCAGGTCCACCATTTACTGATCCTAGTCTTAATTTATTAGGCTTATTTTCTTTCCAGTGTCCCATTTTTATATTCACTTCGATCTGGTTGTTTCATGGTACATGGCTGGCACGGCATCAACACCGTAGCCTTCGCTCTCTTTTTTCTACTTTCGAGTTTCGTCTCTTTGGACTAGGGAAAATGTGTGAAAAGCGTCACATGCGTGAACGGGATATGACAACTAGACAAATGGCACCATTTGCGATACGCTTTCATGCACGACTTGTTGGACACAACACGTCACACGGAAATTACGTGATTTATATACTGTGTATCTAGTTAAAATTCTTATACGAACAGCGATACCATATCGAGCCTAAGTCATTGTAGAAAAAAATCAGGCGAGCAGTTGTGGCCACCAGCTGCTTCTCAACTTTTCGCTGCACTCCTTCATAGCTGTTAACCTTTTATTGAGGGTCATAACAATCTTATTCTCTAACGTTGTAACTATGGGCGCAAGTTCGCGACCATTGTTCACTTGGTTCTTGCCGTTTCTGATACTTTACAGTTGTAATTTAGCACATGGACAGATCGTCTGTGCCTTGGCCTATATATACCCTATGTGCAGATGTGTGTCGCGTTGGCGCTGTGATTCATCAATGATCACGTACTGTGCAACACATAGTGGCATGTTGAGATCGGCTGATAGGCGGCGGCCATTGATTTGATTGAGAGTGAGGCACTCACCCAGACACACACACACGCCCAGATACACCCACACACACACACACATTCACAAACACAAACACACACACCCAGATTATATATATATTCGTATTATTACATTAAGGACGTTATACGTAGATAAACAAATATGGAGACAGCGTGATAATTTTTCACTGATTCGCTCCACGGACGCTTCCCTTTACCGGCATCAGAGCTAAATTCGATTGAATTATGGATGTTTTTTTTTTATAGGATGTTAGACAAATCAGGCCTTCTCATTAGGCGTATTAATAGTTCTCTATGGCGGACAATACCGCCTATTACTCAGGTATTCAACAATAATTTGTGCCGTCGCAATTGACCCAGAGCGTGGTATCGGAAAGAGGAAAAGCATCGGTTGCTTTCTTTTGGTCTTTTGTTGATACTGTCCCTACATTTTTCCCGTCAGAGCTTTCACTCATGCATCATTTGAGACGCTGGGTAACGTTGGCTAGCGCGACTGCAAAGGCCTGCAAAGCACTGAAGGGATACTGGAAGTCGAGCGTGTACGCGTTGCCGTCGATACGGCCGAACTGCATTACTTGAGTGCCTTTAAACTCGATCTGGAAGTTTTTGGCAGACTCCTGGGTTACACGTCCCCCGAAATCGAGCTGGTACACCTGACTGACTTCGTTCCACAGCGGGGCCTTATTGTGCAAGGTGAACTCGCGGTACACAGGTTCAGGCGGTGTGATGCGCAGCTCCTGTTCGGCCTTGGCACCTGGCAGCATTTCCTGAGTGTGCACCTTCCCGTTGCCACCCTGACGTTTCTTCAGCTTCTTACGGATGTAGGCTTTCTGCAGTGATTCAAGATCTCGGAAACCGTCGGATATTGAGACGACGTCTTCGTTACTGCCCGCCGGCGTACTGTTTTCATCGTCCGAAGATTCGATCGTCGAACGAAGAGAGTGTTTTCGCACCTTGCGCAGCAACAGCGGGCTGTATAGTAAAGCCTTAAGATGATTCGTACTTTGCCTGAAAGGAAACAAAGTGAAAATAAATGAATCTCAATAAATGGTTTTATAGGTATTCGTTATTAGGTTTTTCAGCATAGTTTAGATCGACGATGAGCTCCGGGATATACGCGAATCATTAGTTTGTTTTTAAAACTGCAATTAGGTGAACGCGAATTATGCCTGCCCTTCCTCTTAGTAACATACTCCTTAGAAAACATAATGACTTTATTTGTTTACGTGTATCCACACGTACATAACTACTACTCATTCGTTATATTCGACATATAGTTATATTGAGTTTGATGTTTGATATATAGTTTGATGGTACAGAGGCTATATGAATATATGGTATGTAGTGTACTGTAGTTAGATATATATGCAGAAAAAACGAACTTCTTGTTCCGGCGGCGATTATTGAGATCCGGAGTCGTGGGCGTACTGCGACTGACGGGAGGACTAGCCGGTGGGGTTAAGCTGGGGCTCAATGAACCACCAACTCCAAGGCCGCCCAGACCCGAAGTAGTGTCCGCGTCCGAACGCACAATTCCGCTTTCTAGGATCGAGGCCGAAGTGGCGGAGCTCAGCGGGTTCATGAGAGGCGCAGGTCCGGGCGCTAGATAATGGCCAGGAAAGCCAGACATCACATGGCTAGTGGTGCTTGTTGTTGTCTGATGAAGATGATGATGACCTAGGGGGTCCCCAATGCCAGACGGAGGCGTTCGAAGGAGGTTGCCGCTATTAGTTGAGGGGCTGTCATAAGGAAGCAATGAATGAAGACGACATTTGAAGTGATGTTCGGTACGTAAGTGAAACGCTAACTTAACGGAATTTAATTACTGATAGCGTACTCACTAAATGAAATATAGTTTCGAGCGATCGAAACATGAACGCTCTATGCACAGCCAGCTTTTTTTTGTGTCACCCACTGACCTTCGTGTAAAGCAGAATGTCTTCGAAATTCGTTCGTACGTACCTGTTAGATCCAGACGTATTGTTGCTCCTATTTCGTCGTAGTGCAAAAGGTGAACTGCACGTCTTCGTAACTCGGTGGTTTCCGACATCTTTGCTAGCGGTATCATTCCGTTCGTCATCCGTGGCTTGGCATGCTTCGCAACAACAACCGGGCTCATCCACGAGACAAGCAGCTGTTTTGGTGTCCCCCGACGCCGCTCTCGAGCCGTCGGAATCAGCCGCTTTCGACGGCGACCCAGGAGCTGGTGCTGAGCGTAGTGTCAATCGTTTCGTGGTGTCACTCCGTGCAGGTGGTCTTCGTAGGCTTGTGTCGCGAATTACAACGTTAGGTGTCTCTGCTGACCCCGTACTATCTCCGGACGCCGCCAGGGACGGAATCACGCCATTCGGACGGCGATCCGCATTTTCTGTCGGCATTTGAACCAACATTATATCTGAAACTTCCTCTTCTAAATTGACAATGCCACCACAATTACCGAATGCAACCATAAGGTACAAGTGGTTAGTCTGATCTTTTGCATTCACATTATATGTAAACGACCCTGAACAAAAGAGATGTAAGACTCAAGGTAAACGTTGAATAAACCCACACAGGTGCTAGAATCTTGATTTATACGAGAAAAAAGATGCAGTTTATTACGTTGCCTTGTGGAGTAAATAGAAGTACATGACATACGCCCTTTTAATGGCACGCATTTAGGCAATTACGGCCAACGATTATCAATCGATTTTACAGAGCTAGGCTCTTTTGCAGTGTTCAAGTTGTATGAACTTCACTGGCTCGCTTCTGGATATACAAATTAGATTTCAGCGGTGTTATATTGTCTGTTCGATGTACGAAACCTGTGGCCTAGTGTTATAGGAATTGGACAACAGGCAGTTCTTTTAATTAGATAAGTATGCCGCTAACCATTGTCGATGTATTTGATATCGTTGGCCTTTTCGGCCCAGCGGGGCTCCGGAGTATGGACGGCCCGTACAATCTCACTGGTGGTTGAGTGCGGCATTTCTTCGACCGGTGATCCCTGATCGGGATCGACGCGACTATTGCGTTTGATGACTTTGCACGTTGGGGACGAACTAGACGAGTTCCGATGCAGCCGTCGTGCTGAGGCCGATGAACTGGATGAGATCGATGGAGAGGAACTTGACGATAGCTGCTGGTCCATGGGGCCAAATGACAGCCTCGATGGGCCTACACATATCAGCAATAAATGGAAAGCAAACATCAGAAACGCTGACTAGTCGAACCACTGCTATCAGCTCTGCATTGTTGCGGTCGCGTTGTTGCTAACCGATGTAACTATTTAAATCTTGTCTTTATTAATATTATTGTTTCAATACGATGATGAAGCCTACTGCTTCGAAGTAAATACTGATATTCCAAGAACTTTTAAACAAAAAAAAAAAAATTAGGAACTAGTCTACCTGGAACGGGTGAGGTTTCTCTCGACGGATCAAGCGAGTTAGCGGCAACAGCATTCCCTCCGCTCGTAGCGGAGGCGTTCAGTACACCTGTACCAGCTGCTACGATGATCGCTGTCGGCATGTTGTTTCTATTGTTGTTGTTGTTGCTTGGCCCGTTTGGCGTCAAGCTACCATTTATAGAAAGGTCGTTGAGTGAGTGCAGGGACGTTTGTGTTGCTACACTTTGTATGACGGCAGAGCTTGACGTGGTCGAGATCGTTGAGGAGGCTCCAAATGAGCCGTGTTGGAGGGATATTTGGAGCGTTGATGGGTGCGAAGTTCTCGTGAACGATAACACTTCTTCTGCTACATGTACTATAATATATCGAGAATGGCACACATTAAAATACATTGTAGGTGAAAAAGAACATAGGAACGAAAAAAGAGTGACCGGATGATAAAAACGTGGCATGCCACCGAAGAAGACGGCAGCCATTCATTGACTCAGCCGAGTCCAACGAGACGAACGATCCTACTGATTATTGTTGATCCTGCTGATTATGCTACATTACCAGATGTATTATTTAACCTTTTAAATTATGTTTAGAATGTTTTTGGTAAGACAGCGGGTGTATGCGGAACGAGGGATCGGCTCAATGAGCTTGCGATCCTAACAATTACTACTGCAAGTCCATAGTCTGAGCAATATATGCATTTCGTTCGCTTGTCCCAACTCAATTGCAAACAAAGATAACGTACGTAAGAATGGCTTGTCTTGAAATTTCTGATTGCCGTCCATGGCGGTGTCTGTTAACTCTGATTTATGTAATAGGGTTACCCCATCATGATGCTATATGTTTGGTTCAGTTGCAATCAGCCCAGAACAACTATAATGGAACAGCGGTTTGCCATGCATCTGCTAATATATTTTTGGTCTTGAAAGCAAAATCTTGACCCACATTCAAAAAGTTCACATTTTCCGGTTGTTCCATTTCTTGTAACGTAGTTTAAAAGCTCTAATTTCGGTATTAATACCAGAAAAATTATCCGTTCAATAAAGTCTATACGATCAAATGGTGGTAAATTGAAAAAAAAAACCCAAGTACAACAATATGTTGCAATTTATGGGAAAGAGTGCTGAGCTAGCTATATCGTACGTTTAGTGTCGTTTAAAATAGAGAGATCCAGTAAAACGTTAGCTGCAACAGGCGACCTATATGATTTCGCATTTAGAAGGCAAGGACTTAACTGTATGAGGCTTACCTTCATTATCACCATCGAGTTCGAGATCATGCGCTGCCAACTGAGCATAGGTAAGTGCGCAACGCTGCTTTTTAGGAGTCATTGGCGCAATTGGAGGTGGGCTTTCGGTTGCCCTAGCACTAGCTCCACCTATGTTACCTCCGCAACCTGCGTGTCCAGAATTGTCAGCTGAAATTTGTGTAAAAACGTATACAGTTATAGACGATCTACCTATTTTAACGCCGTATGGTTTCGCTTGTACTGGGTTTCCTATCTTTGATAGCTTTTCGAACAGTGGAATTAAAATCTGTCGTAAAGAAGAGCACATAACAGGAAAAAAGCTACGACAAATTCGAAAGTGAATGCTAATAAACTGACGCGGCACTTCTGTCGTTGTAATAATAGTATATAGCAATTACATAGAGTTATATACATCGTTTACCGGCAAAAAAATCTTGGTCAAATAGTTTAAAGGCTCAAGTAGCATTAGTTATGTTGCAGCAATGGGTGCCGTCTGATTTGACCTGTCATCTCTGGACGCAAGCAGATGGGCGATCGAAGTGAGTGTTCGCTTTGTCTTTAGGAAAGGCTACGACCACCAGCTGAAGGGATCGGGGAGTTTATAAATAGTTTATATTATATTATTGTTTGACCACTCCCGGATTAATTGGGTCACAACGGGGAATAAAAATTGAAAATTATTTTTATGCTTTAGTTTTAAGATTCCAGCTGGAACAAGAATAGGTAGTTTAACGATGCTTTTGCGTGCGCCATAAGCGTTATTCCTAACGGCCACGTTTATTCAATATAACCACCACGCACCACGATTGCAGCTTCATTCATATTTTCCCCTCTTAAACGCCTGTTACTTCCTGTACAAAAAAAAGTTAGTTGTACTAAGAATGGCTTTTTTTAACCATTGTGATCAGTTTTCGAACCGTTTAGATCTAAACTTTATGGAAGATCCTCTTGTCTGTTCCGTGAAAGTCTTTTTTAAAATTTACAGAAAATATATGAAAGCTGGTGATAACGTAGATCATAAAAAATTCTTTTTCTTTTTATTTTAGTATGGATTCCACTGGCTTGGATAAATGCTAATTTTCAGTCCAATGAATTAATTAAGGCATTCCCGATAGAATAAACAGCGTCCCAAAGCCCCACCACTTCTTATAGTAAAAGTTATCGTGTACAAAGGGGCGAAGTACTTTTGTGAGATTCTTGTCAATCAAAATGACAGAAGTAATTATTAGAAAAAAAAATTCAACAGTTCTATTTCTCGATCAGTGACCTCAAACGTGCAACAATTGTGTTTAACCTTCATTTATATTACTTATGATCACCATTTGCATTGCTGTCTTTACTGCCGGTCTTCTATAACAGACACCATGAAGAAAACGCGTCACGTGCCGTGAGTTTCTACTTCTTTCTTTCTTTCTTTTTCGCTCTCTGTGTGTGTGTATTTAGATGACTGCATATAGACAATGTTCTCTTATAGAAGTCTGCGCTTCTTTGTGTATATATGTGTGTCTTTGCGCATTCCATACGATAGTCCATAGTGTCCTTCGATCTCGCGACCCGTCATGCCCTCGTTTTTTTCTCAACTCTCAACCATTGAAAGTCTGGTGGGTACAAATCTTATCTCATTCTTTCTAGTGGTTTATGATTTTCACGGTAGAAGGTGGCGAATGCATGGCTGCTATTGGCGCTGGTGCTGCTCCTAACTAGGAGGCGGGTGCGCAAATCTATTCTATTCGAGACGGAGAAAAACCCGGTACATGGAACAGAGCACATACTTCCTTAAAACAACCCTTTTATGCTAACGCTCGTAGGGAATAACGTTGATTGCATTGGAGCGGCAAGAGCGACGACAAGGGCTTGAAACAAGGAGGAAGACTGGATGGACCTGCGTTTATATCTCTACAGAAAAGTTACAGACTACGTAATCACGTCTCCTGTTTTCTTAGGCCTCGCCTCCATTTCTGATTCCTTAGCTACCCCAGTTATTTCTTTCTGCTGAACTTCTCGCTGATCTAAGGACATTAAAGTAGTTAGACTCTGGTCTGATCGGCCCTCACTTTTCTATCGTACTCAGCCGAGCTGACTCATCTCCTTTTGGTAGGCTTCTAAAACGCGTACATGTATAGACGTATATAGATATAGGGAACAGCTAATTGTAGTGCCGGAATTGAATAGCACTTTCCTCTCCTCCACTGAATACCTAAAAAATAGTAGAACTAAGTAGTCGCAACAAGCCCATCAGTGTTTATATTACCCTGATTATTAGGGGCAGGTCTTTCCATAACAATAAGTCTAATACAACAGCTACAAGCATAATGTTCAATATAAAATTAATTGATTTTACTTTTTCTGGGTATTAGTTATTCTAAGGACATGTAGTCAGGCAAAGATAAAGGGCCACTGTACTTACTAAGCATTTAAGGATATTGCTCTACTAAGTATATAATACTTTTAGGTTTTGTAAGAGGTCAGTTTATCAAATTTGGAGAACTTGTGTGGCAGCTATCTTTCTGGGAGACATTTTGTTCGTTCAGAAAGCGGTCGTCGAAGTGATCTCAAGCGTAATGAGGCTAAAATAAAAAATAAAAATCTGCTCGCTAACAATAGAAACAACCGTGTACTAAATAAACTGACATATACACACACTGACAAGGCAGCCATGCATTTCTTCCACATACGTCTTACGTGCGTATATATTATTATATAAGAGCGTAATAAACACTAGGGTAAAACTGGTCAGCTGAAGACTTACGTGGCAAAAGATCGTCATCATCTTCGCTAAATGATGGCGTGCTTTGCAGGGCTCCGACCCCTTTGTTCTTACTGTCGGGGCATAGCCGCGTGTTTGAGTGGGGCTTGGGTCCCTGGAGTTCCTTGATGATGAGGGTCATTTGTCGCGGCTGGAGATGCAGAAGGCTCGTACGATATGATACCATGCCCAATACTGCCGGAAGCCAATCGACAAGACCAAGCAGCTTGAACTTCGTCCCCCAAATATTCGATGTTATGGCCACCTGTAAGCAATGGAAACAATGTTTTAGAATGTTTTTACTATTTTAACGAATAGGTTTCTTCAAAGCAAAACTCCTCTTTAGAAATTGCGGAGTTACATCGTAAGGTGGTTTCGTTTATTTAGAAAATCGGAGCGGACTAAATTTATAACTTTAACTTCAACTCCCTAAGTCGAACATAAGTTCCGAACGAAATCAGAAACTGGTAAGCCCACTTTTAATCATTTCAACCTTAATGCTATACTATTGATTTCACAGCATAAGAGAGACAATAAAGATATCGTTAAACGCTTAAATGGGCAAGACAAAAACTATTCCTGCTTGAGGATTTGATAGCCTAAAGCGAGCGATAAGATAAAAGCGTGGCTATAAACTTACCATTTTGTCATTTTCAGGCAACTGGTCAACGTAGGTATTCTCTTTCCTTTGGGTAGAGGAGTCTCTGGATTCGATTCCTTTCGTCCCTAATCCCTGTTGGTTAGCTAGACACCCATGTTGGCCGTTGTAAGTGATGCTATAATTGTTGCTATTGTTGCTGTTGTTATTATTATTGTTATTGCTGTTCGCGTTACTGCTATTCGATCCTCCTCCAAGGAGCACTGCACTGCTGAGTAGGTGTCTTCGAAATCGTCTTCGACGCTGTACGCGGGGCGATGCATGACAACCCATGCCACTGTCTTCCGCCTCGGAGTCGGAAGATACTGCAGGTGTACATCGACCGGAAACATTCGGCGTTCCCTGCAAAGAAAATGATAACGTTGAATGAGAAGGAAAACATCTATGGTAAATGTTTGAAAATCTAAATTTCGGTTCCTATTGTGCAGTCTGTTCTTTTGTATACCCTTTCTATTCGAATAATAGAAATGCAAAACCTCATAACCCAAGTGAAGATAGAATAGCCGTCATATACAAATAATTGAAAACTGTAGCCACAAGACAAACGACTAGATCAACGCGTCCATCAAAGCTGGGAATAAACAAAATAAAAGAAGAATAGGTTGGGGCATAAAGATGCCTCAAAGGTGCATGTATTGCATAAACTCGTCCAATAAAAGGGCGAAAAAATTCATCAGGACGATAAAATTGTTCCTGGCAACGAGATCTTAAAGAATAGCATCAAGTAGAAAGAACTGATCTGGAAAATCACTAGTCAGGTATGTTATTTTTTGGCGTACTAATAATCCTTGGAAGCCGACGAATTCAACTTTACGGAAAATAATCACGTACTGCTCCATTGCAGGCCGTACCGCAAGGAGACAGGCCACAATTGAATCCTCTAACATATACATCAAGGAGGAAGGACGTCCTATAGGGCCACACAACGATGTCACAATGTCACACAACGATGCTCAATATGCCAAGGCTATTGTTCATATTTGCCCAACGCTACTTACGGCAGTTTACTCATTTCCAGAGCTGATTTTCCCGGTGGACCAGGAACCGCAAATTCTTTTATACAATACAACTACAAAATAACTTTAGGCTTAAGATCTTGCTCAACCAACCTTTTTGTCTACGGGTGGGGCTCTTGTAGACGGCGTTTCGTAGTTTCGAAATTAAGTGTATCATCTTTAGATATCAACTACACATGATTGTACTTAACATTGTTATTATACTATTTATGTAAGATAAAGGTACCTATAGGTACTGTACGGTAACTTACAAACAACACCTACTATTCATATATAGTAGTAGGCTTTGTTCAATGGAATTTTGACCTGCAATCCGAACTTACTTGATTGCTACAGGATGAGTTGAGCCCGCTGCAATTGTTGTGCTGCTGTTGGTTATGTTGTTGCATCGAATACTCAGCCTGTGGATCATAGATGACAAACTCGGGCCGTAATTTACTTGCCCTTCTGCCCTTGAGTAGGGGTACAAGACCCCCTAGAAATTCGAGGAACAGCGTATATGTGGCACTACCAGCAGCTGCGTCCTCATCGTGCCTAACTACCGTACAGTGCAGACGGATATTGTGACCTGGCGGACGAGAGACGAACTCTCGTAAGCGCTCTGGCTGTGGCAGTGTGCATTTGACCGTCTGACCGAAGAGGTTGGCAACAAGCGCTCGCAACCGGGCTGGTAAGTGCAGGCGGGCGACCTGCTGTTCGCACTGCAGCGCCCTGTGGATCGTTAGACGTGACAGAAGTTGAAGTGACGCCATTCGCCGTGTTACCCAGGCGATATGGATGACGTTACCAGTCGCGATAAACAGACGCTTGTCATTGTGGCCTGGAAATCAACAATTCATGTCATGCACATGATTATAGCGAAAAATAGAAACGTACGAAATAAGAAGGATGTCGGAAGAGAAACGAATAGTGTTAGAGTTGTTATTGACAAGTCCGATTTCATAGGAAGAGCCAAGCATTGATATTTCAATAGTCGCAGCATGGCTACATAGAAACGTTACATGATATTACTATTCGACTGTCCCAATTTTTTCGTTAGGTAAGGGACACTATCCGTTCCAACTTTCATAATAATTGTTTCGTCCACAGAACGTCGATATTCAGGATTTTCTTCTACTTTTTCTGTTTCTCTTCTCCACTTTTTTACTATAAAAACGTGTGATCAAATAGAACTTTCAAGTTCGCCACATATGTTTGTTTGCTTCTCTTCTTTGTTGATTACGTGTTACGTCTCTTATTTTTGTAATCTCTTTTGATCTACATTGCAAATTAGGTCACAGCAAAGCATAAAATGATCGAGCTAAGCGAACTCTGTTTTGATTAATTGTCCATGAAGAAGGTTCTATTCCAATGAAATTTTCGTAAACACAGACTGCCCCATCCATCTATGACTTTCTTTACCTAATATCAGATATACTTATTTATCAATCTGATAACAAGCGTTTCTTGTCAGTAAATTGCTATTGTAGTATCAATTTTTCAGTAGCTATAATCAGCACTAAAATGATTGATACTACTAACTAAGTACTTACTGATTCGCTAAATTCTCAATAAATTATGACTGACGTATGACAGTAGTAACTTGCTAATAAGCTACGTAGAGATGAAAAAAAAGTCGTACGATTTACGTAGCCTGAGGCTAGATACTTTTATATGCTTATATATTAACTTCTAGTTTTCCGCTTAATTTAAAAAAATAGGTCTAATGCAGTGCCAAATTAAAGCCTTACAGAGCATATGACTAGACCTTCTAATAATCTATCGTTTTTTTTTTTTGCTGATTTCGCTATCTTTAGCTGGGCCTCCGGGATTGGAGAAACTCAAATGTGGTCTAGGCAGGATTGACCCTTCACGTAACCTGCTGACATTAGGGGCGTCAGTTGAAGCCTTTCGTGATCGTTACCTGCCACGATTGTCGCCAGCACTCTAGCCAAGCAATGTTTATTAATAACCTCTCCACCCGACGGAATCGACCTGTACAACGAGCTCTAAAATGGGGAGCTTGGATTTGCGGAATGTAGGATTGGGGAGGTGAAAGTCCGCAAGGCATTTCTCGAAAAAGCCGGTTACTGGCTGGTTTGTAATATGCCCTTTCTTAAACAACGATTGTGTAGTTAGTAGCTAGAAAGAATAGCCCGAATAATGGGAAGCTCGATGGGAAGACCTCAGCTGTATGGCTGTAGAAAGTTCGAGCATGACACTTCACTCAAGAAGCATAAAAAGTGTACAGAAAAACGACCTCGAAGTCGTCAAAAAGCGGCGACACCTACAAAAGCTTAATGAAGGTATCGAGCTGGAGGACGGAGAGAAGAACGATTGTTGAATAGTAAAGTATCTTTAGTTGCCATGACACACAAGTTTCATGAGCTTACTTAACTCGCTGCTCCTTATCAGAAATCTGCTTACTGCCTATTACGTTGAAACCGTGTAGCTCAACACGTCTCATTGTAGCTAATAGGGCTATCCAGCAATGAAAAACACTACCTTAGTCGATGTACTGAACTAAAGAACAGTTGGCAACACACGATTCTACTTTTACGTTACCCATAAATTGCAATACTGTCACTTATTGTCGTGATTGATTGATTGATTGAATATTTTAGCTTGACATACCCCAAGTGAGCGCGGTAACAGGCTTCTGTGCGCAGGGAATGGGCGCCACGAATCTAAGGCTGCCTGTATCTGCGGTATAGAATTTTGCCAGATTTCGGTAGCTGCCTGGAGTAGGTGTTGCGGCACCGGGTTCTGGATCAGCTACTCCCGCTACCGCTAATGTTTCGCCGCTATTCGACCATTCTAACTTAATACCTGAAATAGAAAATTGAAGAGACGCAGACACATAAGCCATACCAACACCCATAGACACACAGTAAACAATTTAGTTTATTTAGTTACAAAAATCACTTGTGCTGTCGCTGAGTTTATTGATGCATTTGTACACTGTGAGAGGAATTATATACAAGTGCATATGTGTGTAAGGAGTTGTAGTACTAACCTTTTAGGCCGGTGTGCACAACGATAGGTGTTAGGTCGTCATAATTTTTCATGAGGTAGATTACGCCTGTAGCGAAGGCTACTGCAAGTACCGCTTGCGGTACGCCGGGCGGCCCTGTACCGCCAAGACTGCCAGCGCCGCCTAGTGGGTGGCCCTGTGGATCCGCTGACTGATCAGACGCGCCCGGTGCAGGCTGGTCAACGTCAGTTTCCTCCATCTTGAACTTTTCGCATGACCAGGCCATCGCTATAATGGGAGTATCGCGGCACACACTCAGCTGTGCAACGACTTCTCCGTGGACGTCGTTGACAAGAATTTGGCCGTTCGACGTTCCAAATAACACCTGTAAAATAGTAGGGACACCACTCGCTGTTACAGGGACTGAATGTCTATATGTTTGGAATTAGGATCGATACGATGGATAATAATATCATTCTTACTTGAGTATTGAATCGTTTTCAAGATTGAATTAGGTCAGTGTACGTATAAATATGTACGTGTTTACACATTAAGAATATATGCTTTTTTCTAGCATGTAAGGCTGATTCTTTGATTTGTTTCCTTTCTCAGATAGGTCGATGTGAAACTGTAGTGAACTGGAAGCGCCTTGTTTCTTCAATGCCCAAAGTTATTTGAAATCACTAACTGGATTGAAGTCGTCGTGTTTTAGGTCGCGAAAATCTGTGGATCTCCGTCGAATTCATGATTAGATCACCATATCAGGGGCTTAGCAAAAGGATAATTTTGTAGATCGTTAATTCACCGCTTGTTCCCAACTATTGTCTGCCAACGCATTGTGGCCTGGCGTATACAAGTTGATAGCACAACGAGAACTATTCCTGATATGGCATCTAAATGCATCCAAATTGATCACAGATACGCTTATTCATTTGTCCGACTTGAAATCGTTTCGCGGTGAAGAGTGTTTTAATATGAATTATACTGGCTGCAAGCAATTTTAGTTGAACCCCGAAGCGGGACTCGTAGATGTAGAAATCTACTAGGCTCATGTGTGTAATTTCCGACCTGTTAGCACGACTGCTACTGTAGATATTAGCTCAACAAGTTACCAAATTGTATAACTTTGCCGTTTTCCTCTACGATCAATGTTTAATTAGATCTATGATCCTGGCCGAATGTGTGTTCAGCAAATACAAATTACATTGTAGGTAATGGTTTTCATTAGTGTCAATTATTGTACTGCTAACAGCGCAATCCTCTCGCATTCTCGAAAACATTTACAGCAGATCATTGTGTAGGCGAGTTTTTCCGTGGGATAAAGGGTGAGATCTGTTTGATGGATGTATTATGATATTAGTGATTCAACCAACTTTTTGACGGCCTTGACGCCAACGGTTCTTAGGACACTCTCCAAATTGATAGTAATAACTTGTCCATTTTTGCAATCCTATGTAATATTTAGCTTCATGTGGACAAGAAACTCCTGATCAATTCATTACCCTAGAAGGTTTCGGTTTTTTTTGATTGCGCAGAGCAAAAGTTTAATTTTTTGTAAATAAAAAAAGACAGCGGGTGACGGCAACAGAGAGAGAGAATACATACAAGATGCTATTTTACAATAAAATCTAATTTTTTAATCAAAGTCAGGTAATAATTCCACGAAAAACTGCTCACGAACAACCGTAATTAGTGGCTTCTTTAAATGACATCCAGAATACAGTAACCACCTCATCTTCAGTCTCACTGACGGCATCACCGTTGAGCGAATCGGGAGCAGCTGATAATTACAATCCCATTGAATAGTAGCACGTTCCAATTGTTGACACAGGGTCATCTACATTGCTCGGAAAATTCCTACAACGATTGTAGTACTCCCGATGAGATTCTGCTTTACCCTGCCTGACGTTCATGTAAGACAGATGCTATCGACTGTACGGTTATGCGGATGACCTGCAGAGCAAAATTCATCGAGGGTATTGCGCGGTACAATCCAGGCCGCTGTCTTTTGCGATCTGTCAAATTTTGGTAGAAACCAGATCCCTGAGAGGAATTCGGAAAGCGACTTCTTTTGTTGCTTCCACCTGCTAGAGGGAAAAGACTTTTTTTTTTTGCTTGACGTTGTTGCTTATCTTCACAGAATTAAGACTGGAATACAAACGAGCAAATAAGTTGCTAGAATAAGCGTACACGAAGGGTGCTCGGCGGTCGTAGGTGGCAAGGCATGACCGTTGAATACTATGAAAAATGTTATACCATGCATTATTCAGTTTTTTACAATAAATAAAAAAAAAAATAGAGTTTTTCAGATACTTCTAAACAAGTTAATAATTATCTTATGTATTATCTTCAATTACAAGGAAAAGCACCGTCACAGAACTGGACACTGCTCTGCGCCGCTGAAAAATAGATCGTATCTATCTCTCTAAACTTTTACCAGAACAACGATTACTCGAGTCATGTGGGGTAGTGTAGGATGCGTGCTTGCAATCCAATTATTCCTTGACAAATAATAGGGTAAATCTTTTAAACATCACTTATGCAAAGAATGGAACTATAAAAATGTGTGATGATGATTCCATGAACAACGGACATATCGATAACAACGTAGATCTGTGCTATGGTTGTCCAGCGTGTTTATGCTGAGCACACTATAGCAATTTAATAACTTCTACCCTGACGAAATAGTAGGATTTGTCTGGAAGTTGTTTTTACTCAGTGAAATTTTGCAAGAATCTAGATCATTATGTACAGCGGCGTAGTGATATGACATTTGGCGGTGTGTGATTCCATTAAATAAAAATGTTTTCAGTAAAATTTCGATACAGGTTTATGAATTGAAATTATTGGCGTTATTACATTATTCACAAGGTAGTTCTTATGTATCAATAAGGTCGTCTAAGCTAGAAGAATGCTATCGATTAGCTATGTAGACGAACGGGATAATTTCATCGCGTTCATTAGATACGAGTCAAACTTTTTTCGTAAATGTATATGTACTTTTTTTTTGTTGTTTTTTTTTAGCTTTTTAAGGTTGCATTGGTGTAAGTATCTTTCTTATAGATGTTTTTTATGCTGACAGTCTTCCATTTACTGGTTTCCCTTTGAAAGTTTGTCAGTCAAGCGACTGAACTTGAGTGTACCAGTTCTGTTTTGCATCGCTTCTATATATTTGTTTCACAGAAGTTCCACTTGCTGTACCACTGAGCTCGTAATATTTTCGGAGTCCCTCTTGTTCACTTTACTGCACCAACTCAAGCTGCTGTTCGAAGGATACTTTTGGTCCTCGCGGTAGGTCATCCATAATAAAGAGGTCCGTTTGGATCTTTATTCTAGGCCACTACATTACCCGTTACTTGCTACCGTCAGCCATTAATACTGCGCCGTTTGGCAACCAACGAATGGTTTAGCCGGCCAAAATGGAACAACCAACGGAGCTTCGTTGCTCCTATATAGCGCTATTCGCTAGCTATCTACCGCTGCTGCTACCACAGCTGGCTAAACGAGGAAGGCACTTCCGGAATCCCAGTGAGTTTACTTCCGGTTGACCAGCTTTAAGGGCTGTTCAGCACAACGTGGTCTGCCTTCAGTCGGTCATCAGCTAGGTCCTAAACGACCCTGTCAAGAGTAGCAGTCGTAGGAGTAATGCCTGTTCGCACGGTAGATACGCTGTTGCGTAGAATTTAAAGCCCCGTATCCAAAGAAAAAAGTGATGTGAGACAGATTTGTAGACAAAGGCCCAGTCAGCAGATAACCTAGTCACCAATGAGATCTCGTCAGTTGTATCGCTGGGGCAGCCTCAAACCCCCAGGGGGTACCGCATGTAGAAAGTAACTTTCCATATTTTTTTTCTTTAAGAGTATGGCCCAACTTATTTAATAGGCATAGCTGCAGTTAAACAGCAACTCATTTTAGCCTAGCCCTTAAGAGTTTTATTATGTCAATTAGCAAAAAGATGGAACCAGCCTGCGCCTTGCGGATAAATGGCCTGTCCTCCATCAATGCCTGAATGTGAGCTGCGCGGTACAAACAAATAGAGAAGAAATCTTGTGCTGTAATGTAGGCTTGAATATTACTTGTCAACCGACTATCGAGGCCAGCACTAACTTGTCGTAACTATCCGACTCGCGAGTGCCTAAAATGTGTTGCGACTTTCGGCCGTGAGGCCCCTTTGGAGGCTACCGCTAAACAAGTCGTGTGCGATGCGCGCTCGGCATCGAAGGCGCGCAACTTCCGAATACGCGTCTCTCCGGCATTGTTTATAGTCCATTCATTATAACTCCTCACCACTGAGGTATTCCGTTAATGAGCAAATTTTCCGGAAAATGATTCGACCTAACTCTGCCTTATCCCGACATTATATTAATTTAAACTTATCTGCAGCATGCTTCGAACGACTACCGTGACAACAATTAATTAACTCACTCAATACGGAAACTAATTTACCAAAACAAATGGAGCGTTTTCAGCTAATGATATAATGTAAGTAGAAACTACGCGAGTGAGCTATCTTCGGTTGGTCTTTTTCCTGAAACTGAAACTGTTAGTCATGCAGGGGTATGTTGATTGCGCTAAGTGACAAAGATGCGGGTTACGATCCCCCGCCTAGAGCTGGCGAGGTACAAATGCAGCCAACAACGTTATTGTGATGAATGAATGGCGCATAATTGTTCTTTTTTTTTTTTTTTTCGAACCAACTTTATTCCTTTATCATGTAAAATTTACTCATTGGTTTTTTCCTCTTCCATAGGAATTTCCTATCGCATCATGAAAAATACTCTAATTATAATTTCTTCGATTGAGCAGTTTGATGTATCGGAAACGTGATCTAACTTTAGGGAACACGCTTTTAGATTTGTAGCTATTATTTTATTCCATACATTAGTACATTTTCATACATTTGTTTATCTTCAATGAGTTCAGCAGTCGAGCAGCCTCGTCAGCTGTGAACTATAACAACAGAAATAATAAGTCATATATATTTAAAGTCTGTTTAAATGGAGTTAGAAAATAATAATATTAAATTGAATTTTTTTTAATTTAAAACTAATATTAAATATAGGGGTACAAATGTTCTAGTGCTACCGTCGGCGTCGGACGCTACTGACTTCCGAATTAATAGCAATCATATAGGAAGAAGCCCAAATGAGTGATTATCAAAGCCGTACGAAGAAAGAGATGCCCTTATTCCGTTTTGTATACAGGGCCGATTCACTTGCCCTAGTGTGAATTAATGGAGCCCCACTCTTCGAAGCATTAATAACGAAAACGATGTTATTAGAGTATGTCCACAGCTTGACGAATCATTTTCACCTGCTAACTAGCACGCCCCAGGTCGATTAGCCCAAAACAGCTTGCCCAATGTATTAATAGCGGTGTCAACATCCTTTCCTTATGTACCTTTTCACAGTCGCAGATAGCCTCCGTTCCTTAGACCGGGCCAGATTAAAAAATCGTCGTTAAGAATGTAAAAGGCATTATT
Source organism: Varroa jacobsoni (assembly GCF_002532875.2). Classification (NCBI taxonomy): domain Eukaryota; kingdom Metazoa; phylum Arthropoda; class Arachnida; order Mesostigmata; family Varroidae; genus Varroa; species Varroa jacobsoni. The sequence goes on from NW_019213149.1 coordinate 112,686, forward strand.
CATGCGTACATTAATTCTGAATGAAAAGGAACCGATGTCTATGATGTATAAGTGTGTAACATGGCACGTTCAGTGTTCATGTAAGACCGACACGCGGTTATTGTTTACGCTGAAGATCGAATCCTTATATTATGCTAAACGTACTATAACATAATCAAATACTTACGACTGAATTGATGAACTCTTCCTTTGCCATAGGCTATGCCGTCTGACTTACATATTAAACCCACACTATGTAACGACGCGAAGACGCTAGTCATTACGACCGATACCCCAAAACCCTCGCTCTAGTCTTTCTGGCTCGTGTCTCGTGATGACCTAAGCGAAGAGTTTGATATTTCTTATTCTGCGCTGGAAAACAGTGCGTGCGCACCCCATGACACATACAGCCCTAGCGCTGTCCAGTATCAAGATAAGCGATATATGTATGCCCGCACAAACAGATAGATAGGTACACATCCATTATATATGGGCAGGAAAACACCGCGGAACGTGCTGGACTGGTATGGTCAGACAGATAACAGCCACAGCAAGAATACGGTCTTCGAGGGACATATGACTATGTATATATGGATGCATACTGCTTGGTGCAGATTCGTATACACCGCACGTATTCCCCCCATAAAGGCGCTCGCGCACACAGAGACCCGGGTGGCCAGACTCACGTAAGACTGGAAGGCTCGGTATAGTTCCGGTTCCAGTGCTGAGCGTGAATTGAAAAACGGTAATGATTAACACCGCCTGAAACCAGGTTATTGTCTAAATGATCAGTCTATCGTAGACGTTGTAGACCAAGATACAGCTAGAAAATAAGGCAGAAACGGATCGAAAATAGATTGAAATGTAGAGAGTGTGATTCAGCAATTGTTTCAAAGAACTAGGACAGAGATGGCTGTTTCTTAAAGGACCAATTGGTCAGGAAGGTGAAAAAACATGCTCCGTACGGGAAACACATTTAAAACCAATTGCCACTAAAAAGCTGAATTTTATTTGCAATCTCTTACGAAAAAATTTCTAGTAATTTCGAATGAGGAAGAGAGTTGCTGCGTCCTATGAGTATTCGGACGAGCCGCTAGTGCCTGTTCGAAACAAGGCAAGGAAATCGTATCTCGACGCAGGAATTTCAACTAAATTACCAATTAGTTTATTATTCCGTGTCATTTTACCCTGTCCGTCCTGACAATAATAGACGATACGAAGCGCTAATAAAACACTTCTTCCTTACGATTTCACTTCCACATGATTCCAAGTAGCTAAGCTTAGCTCTTTAAACCAGCGCTATCACCGTTAAAAAACAAAAAAACTACATGCCGTGTGTTCTATATTCATATGGGTACTTCAGGCGGTTTTTTTGCCATTAATTTGTCATACAAATAGTGAAAATGTGCTAGCTCGTTATAATAGCTTAAGTGATAAAAATTAGTTAGGTGTATAAACAATTTTCGAACACGTATATTTATCCGTTTGTAATTGTAAATTGTGACCGTGATTGGGGTTTAGAATAGCACTCATCCCTACATCAATAGTTTGTATATTGAAATCGGGCGCAATTCGTGTATTCATGCCAAATAAGGATTTCGGTTTGGTGTTTTAAATGGCTAGACTTATATTGTATAGGAATTTAGCTCTGTCCTCGCGAAGCATATTTTTCTTGATGTTGAATAATATTTGAATATTGATTGACAAAACACCACACCATACAATAACGAAAATATCCTGTGAAATTTGTAATTAAGTTTTGTATTGACAAAGCCCCGGGCAACATATGCCGCATATTTATAATTATAATAGTAATAATAGTAATATGTGTAGGCAGTATCTGGCCCCACTGAGAATCGATACGGTCCTGTTGCTCCAGGCTTCTCTGTGAGTTTGGGTATAGATACATACGCCATACGTATGGAACCCCATAGACTGCTGTTCATGGGTGAAGAACAGGACGCCATAGCAGTGCTTTCTAGCAAACGTAAAATTTGAAATATCTAGCCTTTACGGAAAGGCCATTCCTTCTTCTGCGTTCAGCATTCGTGCCATTCTCATATTCTCGTTAATGATAGAGTCAGTTATGGCAATAGTCTCACATTTACAATAAAAGCATTGCCTTAGCAAAAAAAAAGCGAATTTTTGTGTACATGAAACGAGTGAAGAGAACAAGTGAATGAAAGGCGACCGAGAGGAACACACGGGACCACAGACAGCAACGCGGCGACGTTTTACTCCATAGTCGACCCCTCATGGAATAGTCGGATTGTAGGTTGACTACTACTGCACAACGAACGGTAGATATTTCTTGAGCTATCAACTCCTCCTCTTTGCTCCATCCCATGGCGTCTCCCGCGTTCTTCTCCCGATGACAGGTTTCTATCTAGAAAAAAAGACGACATGGACAGAGATAACAAACGGAGAGCAAAAAACTGTATTGTCCCTAAAATGGATTTTTGCTTCTTCCTCCAGGGATTCCAACTTTGCCATCAATTCCCGTAGCCCCTTTGAGTAACGGAACGAAGGTGCTCTCCGTCTCGTTCTGTTTCTATATCTTTGGTTGTGTCGTTTTTAGCGGGGCGTTGTCTTCATTTGAGACGTCGTTCTCTGATCCTCCTCGTGCTCTATCACTCGTCTTATTCATTGAGAATAGTGCTACGCAGATGGGTCTCGTGACAGTGACGCATAGATAAATACGTGTATGCATATATAGCTTTGGAGCCAATTTATGACATTAATCCTGTCAATATGCGTCTATACGTCAGTATTTGTACGCTGATCGCAATCGCTTTTCCAATATAGCGGCCCTATTTTCATCCACGATATTCATTTTAATGACCGATTCAACAAACAAAAAAAAATAGTTGACTGGTAGTAGTGAAGTCATCAGTCTTACGAGGTAAAATGTATTATTAATGACTATAATCTTGATAATATCCGTCTTGTTTAATTACGTAAGATATAAACAGCCTCTGCATTCGAAAAAGTCTCTACAACGACCACAGTCGGTCATCAATTTTTTTCATTGTTGATGAGTTCGGCAATTGACTTGATGTTTAGCACTAAGGCTCGGAACAACTAGCCATTTGGCATTGTTTCTTCTCCTTTAGCGGTAGACACTTTTACATTTAGTGGACACGGTCGGGCACTGATACATGGGCCTGCTAAAGTGATTCCTAGGTCTGCATCTATATTAGTAGCTGCAGAGTGCTTGATCCTCAATAGATTGCAAGAAGCAACTGCGACATCGACGCTAGCAACTCGCCGTTGAGCGTCGCGAAAGCTTAGAGGATTTTCGTATGAGAGTATTACGTTGTTCATCTTGTTACGTTGCATCCGAATGATTCTCATGGAAATCTAATTATACTTTAAAATGACGCATCGTAGACCAGTCTCCTACAACGTTGCCTCTTTATTTTCAAGCTCTTTATTCTGTGCAAAAATGTCTGTCTGTATTTTAGTTGTGCGCCAAAGTATTATTACTAGAATAAGTATATACAAACGATACAGTTTTTCCCTCTCTGGCAACATCAACTCGACATTCTACGCAAATTGTATACACACAGGGACGGTATATACATACGTGTGCGTGCCGTCAAACTTTATTTAATGGGCTGCTTACTATGTCTGTTTGTAAACTTATGTATATATATATATATATATATTCTGGAGCGAAATAGAGGTTTATGCGTTATCGAAGAATGAGTCAACAGACAGGCACCATTGGCACGAAACCCCTATCTGGAGCCAAAGACGTTTAATGGACTTTATGTGAACGTTTAAAAGGCTCTCGGGCTCCTTTGCAGGATTTTTCTTTGTCCATCAGTTATCCAACTTCCCTCTATAGCGTGCCGACTTATGGACTGATCCTGCAATGATTAGTGTTCACGAACCCTAAAAAAGCGGTGACTGAAGGATGGCAAGGTTCCCTTATTTCCAAAGAGGCTTCCGCTGCGTGCGTTAGCTTAGCAGCAACTTCATTGTCCTCATCTTGAGCTTTGTTCGTTCACTGTACGCCAAAGCTTGGTCAATACCGAGTAGTAGAAAGAAGAAAACCTCGCACCCTGTTTGGTACGTGCCTTCTTAACATATATACGATTTTGATCTTATATGGCCTCGCCGACCCCTATTCCACTCTCTTCCCAACTAGTAACTGTGTGCTTGGCTCTTGGCTGCTATCGAACTTGACTAGGGCACTGTTGAACCCTCTAGCCTTTCTATTTCGTTAGGCAAGGCTTGGTTTGTAAAGCAGGTTATGCACAATTCGTTGATGTTCATTATACTAGCACAGTGCGCCAGCCCGGCCCCACAATGGGCCGTCATTGTGTAACGCGATACGATGTCCTATTTCGACTTCCAACTGTCCTTTCTTATTACCTAGAAATATCATAGCTCACAGTAACAATAATATAACTATCGGTGGTGACGATAGCAGGAACAAATGCGTATTCGTTTTAGTCCCGTCTAGTCGGCATGTTTTTATTCAGTTCCCGCTGAAGATCGAAGTGCCAGGTCTCTCCCTTTTGACCTTGCACTGTCGCTAGGCCCCCAGTAAGGCAGCAGTATTACGTAGAACTTTTTACCTTTTGTCCATGCCAATGTCTACCATCAACAACTTGTTCTTACATATGTCAAACCCCTTGTTAGTATTCCTTTTTCTACCTACGTAAGTACTACCTGAGAAAATCTATTTGATCCACATTGTTATCATAGCGCATCCTTGTAATCGATATGTTCTCGTACAACACGGAGCTGTTCTAAATTTGCCCATAAAGGGCTGCATGTCGCCTGGTACGGAGTGCTTGCCAATGATAGACAGGATGAAGAAACAGACTCTTCTCCATAGCTTGGATGTCGAGAGAATAAAGCCCATATAAGAAACGATGCCGATTTCTAGAGAACGGAGAGGGTGAGGTGTTCGATAAACGGGTGGGGTCGAGCCCAACGTTGTTATGAGCTTAACAGCTGAAGCTTGCCAAACTAATTTTGAATCTTTTTGTTCCACGACATTTCTTTTCGTATGCAGCGCGATGTTTACGCGTCTAAGGGGTCCACCTAATTGTTAGAAGCGGATAGATTGAAAACGAGGCTGGCTATAATACTTGCACAGTTGTAAAAATGAGACATCTTTACAAAGAGAAACTTGGATCAAAACATGATAATGAATATAAACTAAGACTGTGAACTTCTAAGTAAGTTATAGCATTTGCAGGCACGTTCGCATTTTTATTATCGAGGTAGCTTTGTTGCGCTCTTCTAGAAATGCGTTCACACTCGCCCTCGTATAACTTCCCAGTTTCTGTAGTCGATATCAGTAGGTCTGTCTTATGCTGGTGTGGGGACAAGTTGTTAAAGGTCAAATTCAATACGGGTGTCATAGAGATATACTCATCCCGTTTCTGTTTTCGGACAAATTATAATCCCCATTTTCATATCCTACTCTTGTTCAGTATCGATTGCTACGAATACCCGTTAGCATGCATTCTATTTAGCTGAACAGAGATTTATCATTGGGTTCATCCATCGCTATAATAGCCATGGGGCAGGTAGGCGTCAACAGCAGACCTGATAATTTATCCTGGAGCCACCCTCTTGCCATATCGCTTGCGTTGTAGTCGGCTCCTGCCCCGTACATTCCGTACGATATCCAAACGCCATCAGCCCTATCAACCGCGAGCTGTACTTCGTCATTTGGGTAAGTTGGGTCGACTGGCGGTTTGTTGAGCCTACTTAGTGAGGCACAGCGATAGTTGGTTGGAGATTACACTGAGGCAAGACGGGAACGGCGGAACTCTCGAAAGCTGCATTATCCGGGATGGCGAGATGTGAACCAACCAAGCACTCGAAGAGAGCACGCCTGCTCATCCGGTTACTCGTTCACTCGAGTCGAATCAATTGGCGTTAGTGACTGAGTCCGTTGGTAGAACCGCGAACTGCCAAATCGATCTCGCCATGCTATCAACTGCTAGCGGCAATAGATACCCATAGGGTCATCTCTGACCGTCTCCGCCTTTTTGACTCCTTCTCCACATCTTGGACGCCTACCTTTATAACGTCCCGCCTTTTTTTTTTGCCGCTGTCGACTTCCATGGTGTCCCTTATACATCAATATCAGCATCAAGCCATCACATCCTATCATGGCGTCATTTCTGTGTCCGATCACCGGCAGCACGGCCACGACAATCGTGACCATGACCAACTTCATACGCATTACGTACTTCTTTCGAGCAATTCTCAGTCGTCTTCTCTTCTTCATTTGGATCACGTACATATACCTTTGCTCAGGGGGATGTGGTGCAACCCTTTCGGACGAGCAATAGGGTCCCAGAGTCCGAATGGGATAAAATCACTAGGCGTACAGAGGGCGAAAAAATCTTTGTCAGGCAGTTGCCAGTAGTAGAACCGCGGGCTGGCAGAAGAGCTCCCGCAACGAAGAAAATTTGCTTGGACGTATGACATGCTTTATATATGGCTGCTCCATTTTTTTTCGTTTTGTGCTCCTGTCGGTCAGTTCCTCTGTCAGCTCGTACGTATCCGCCAGTATAAGTTCGATGGCGGGTCTAGAGGCCTGCGTACTGCCTATACCTGACAGACTCATAATATGCACCGGGACCGGTAACGCACGCGTTCCACATAACGAGGTTGAAGAGGTATAAATTTCGTTACTTCGCGTCCGCTTACAACCCTTCTAGTTCACGAATATCAGTTATAGATCCCACAATGTGGACACTGAAATAATATGAATTTTGTAAAAATTCATTAAGCCTAACTGATCTAAGCTATAAAGAGAACACTACGGTTTTTCCGGTAGTTTGTACATCCCCTTTCCGTAATTGCTGTAATGACTTGAGCTTAATTATAATTTCCACATGCCCGATAAAATCACATATATAGTAGTATGAGAAATTCTAGACGTCAAATCGTTGTCGGATTATATTCGTTCAAATTCGACTTAGGTGGCCCTACCTGTTGATCGTCTGGTGCCCAAACTCCACACGAAATTGTGGCGTCGAGGTTGAGCATTGATGACCAATATCGTTGGCCAGCCACCGATCCAACTAATACGAATCCGTCCTGGTAGCATATAAGCGCCATACGACCGTCGTGCGACCAAGCAAAGTCCGTTACCTACGAGTTACAGAAAATTATTTCAATGTTAGAATGACCACCACATGATCAGTTGTTGACAATGATGACACAGACGCTATTTCCTGTTTACATTCAGGCAGCTTGTTAAAATAATCCAACCCTTATGCGAACATTTATATATACTGCTTAAACCGGCCATACCTTTTACAGTCGGCATTAACAGCTTTGGGTAAACTCAAACTGAGGAAACACGCATAAATTAGTTTGGCATTTTTACTATGATGATAAGATTCATTGTAATTGTTATTAGAGATAAATTATCACCAAATGAAAAGAGCCAATAGGTCTGCTGATATCTATTTTCAATGAGGCGAGTTGTTTTTAAACAATTATCACTAACAGGTACGAATATATTAATAAGATCAACTATTTGGTGTCAAGTGATCCTAACACGCAGATGCAATGCGCTATATTTTCGCAGTTGTACGAAAAAGTTTCGTTCACATCTTTCTTCGGTCAATCACGCGATAGCTGGGCCGAAAAGGAGGTGTGACCGCAGGGAGTGTGGAAGGTATTAAGGGAAAAGGAGCCCTCTTAGACTGCGGCTAACCAACACGGGTGACAAGCCAAGAAAAAGGAGCGGATGACGAGCCTGTAGTACGATTGAATAGAAAAACTCGGCTGTTAAAGGAAGGAGAATTACACAAATAAAAGTGAAAAAATTCAGTTTGATCTGAACAACGAAAAGTTTTTGTCGATATATTTAAGAGCATCCGAAGATGCGAAGTAAACGCTAAGAACTTCTCAACAAATATTAGTCAACACTGAGTATGTAATGCAATACACACGACCCGGTGCTCCGCTTCCAGCCTTAGGAATACAATGGCCTTTCCGGCATTTTTTACTCATTAAAAAGTAAGTCATGAGAAGGTTATTGCTTGCATAAAATGTACAGAATTTAACCCTTCGATGCAGGGTTATCTATAAGCTCCCAAATAGGATCACAGGCACTTTGAATATTCATAACCGCTATATATATATATATATATATATATATATGTATGTATATATATGTATGTATATATATGTATGTATATATATGTATGTATATATATATGTATATATATATATGTACATATGTATATGCATATGGATACAGAATTGAATACGCTAGTCAGTGATCGTGGCATCGACGAATCTACCTGTGTGTTTCGATCGTTGATGAGCTCAATGGACCACCGACCCTCGTACTTGATCCACACAAAGATGATTCCGCTGCTGTCGCACGACGCCAATTTCTGATACGGCTCGTTCCATTTTACCAATGTCACCTGTTAAGAGTATAAGAGTAGAGAGATACGTTACTGAAATATTGTCGCAGACCCTAACTACATACTGTTAAAACCAAAGATAGTGATAATTGACATTATAGTTATTTTACCGATTACATCGTATAGGCACATTTGATTAACATACAGAATAATGGCTGAGCGTGAAGCTTTTATTTCCTTTTGTGACAGTAGATTTTCGTTTACTGCGATGATGAATCTCATGAAGTGATATTAGGCACATGATACATTAAGGTGTGAGCCTAGGATTGAGTTCTTGCGAGATCTTGAATCGGCCCCAATTAGAAACGATCACGATCATCAGTCACTACATGTGTGAGTATCCGGTCTGCGTTTCGTACTGATACAAACGTTCAAGATGAATAAAAACGACCTAGGCAAATATTTGTCGTACAGCAGAGAACCGTTCACAGTCTGATGCGCAGCGGATACGGACACGGCGAGAGGTCCTGGCGCCGACATTTACGAAATAGAATAAAACTGTCGCATTGGAGTCTGGGACAATAGATAGCAGGTTATTAGACGATACGCCCGCACATTGTATGGGCGTGAATTCTTTGGATGATTCTCAAACGTCTATTGAATTTGGCGGTTTGAAGATAAGGAACACCGATCCATCTATGTACAGACGGCGCATGTACTGTCAACAAGACCCGTGCAACCGTCCGCCTTCAATTTATTTAATTGTTAGAATATAGCAAAAAAATTACCAACAGCCGCCAATAGCCTCATAGAAAGCGAACGCAAATGACAAGCGGGCGCAAGGTGCTACGTGGGCTAAACGCCGGCCAATTAAAAAACTTCTGCGGCCTCTGAGAGAAAAAATCGATAAGACGAGCTACGTCCGATGTGGCAGAAAGCGTTATCCATATAGTTGGCTTCGACCATCCAGATCTGCTCTGTCTGCTGGACAGCAGGACGCTGTTTTCAGACGACGTGAAGGAATGGAGATATTTCTACTGCTAGCGCTACTTTTGCTGCTAAACGAACAGCCAACAAAACAACAGAAAACCTGACATCCTTCCCTCCCGTACGAGAGACCGTCGTATGCGGACGTGTGTTCCTCTAATAGAAACGATTTCTTATAGACGCCTTTGAAAGAAAAGGATAACAATGCCACACTGCTGCAAAGTAGTACTCAAATGTCAAATAGAACGGAAAAATGGAAGACACACTATTCTATGAAAGATAGAAAGAGAGATTTGGCTGGCCTGCTTTGCTTACGGCAGGCCTGTCGGCGTTATTTTTCTGCTGCTCTGAAGTCGACTAAATTAAATTTGCGCGCGTACACACTTACACATTCACTCGTGAGTACGCGCAGGTCAAAACGATGAAGGCACGCAGAATGAATGAATGAATGAAGGGATGCCCGTCTGTGTGAATGAATGGCAGCGGCTGCGCTGACGGCTAAGCAACGACGGACTCTACGTGCGCTGCGTAATTCTGCTCCCTGTGCCCTTTTCTTGCTATCACGTTTGCCCAGCTTTTCCACCTTTCTTGCAGAGATCCCTTTTGTGCACTTTGTAGTGCTGCTTGCATCATCTCTTTCATCTAAAACCTATTAATTCTCATGATCTGTTCGTCAGACAGACCGCCGTAGAACGGGCCCGCGTCCCCCTTATTTCGAGAGTCACAGTTTTCTCCTCTTTTTATAATGAAACTTAAATATAACACATCATTCTTGTACAGATATGTAGGATACGGTTCCATATATTATTGAACTTGTTTTGGTATCCAACGCCGGTGTAAATGGCTGTAAGGCCACCATCGCCACAGAGACGATAACAGTAGGATAATTGTTTCTCGTTGGTTCCCATTATTATTGTATACTTTTATTCTAGCTACTTTCTTAAAAGCCGTCGCCTGTAGGACTACTACGTGAAAAATGGTTTTGCTCTCTTTGGGCTATTAGTCTTTGGAGAGATATCCCAAGCTTCTGTGCTTGAGTTGGGTATGAGATCGCTTGATTGCTGACTGTCGAACGAGGCCATGTTTATATTGTGTAGTCACATATATCGCTGGTAATGAACAAGTTGGATTAAGTTTTGAGGTTCTTTTCTAGAAACTATATTAGAACGTTATTATGTCTTAGTACTAGATCGGTTTGCGTACTTGCGTAGTTCATCTATGTAATTGCAAAGTAGGTAGTCCAAGAGGGTCGCAAAACTTCTCGTGCGAGGCATAAAATCTCATTTGAAATTGCGTAGGCAATACGGTTAGTTATTAGTCGAAGGGGGACTAGCAGAATTTATGTGTGATGAATTTTACCCAGTTCGTTACTCGACCACTTAACCTCTTCACAACCCACAGCTCCACGCAGCCCCATTCGTCGTTTTATGACGGCGCCCACGTGCGACTGTGTCGAAATATTCGACATCGCGTGTTTCGCTCTTTTTATAATGAAACTTAAATATAACACATAATTCTTGTACAGATATGTAGCCTACAGTTCCATATATTATTGAATACGATAAATATCACTTGTGTCCTCTAGCCTAGCCCCCTCGCAATATCAAACATGAAAAGCCATTACGGCAATGGCAACGCAAGGTAGCTTCCACCGGTTTGACATCAATTACTAGCCAACATAAATTGGCTTTGTAATTAGTTACGAAGTACTTAGCAATTGATTTTATCAACGTGGTTAACTCCAAAAGCTATCATCAATATTTATAACTTGAAATAACATAACTAGTTTACGTTAAATGAGAACAGCTTGTTTCTCAGTGGGCCGACACATTTCCCCTCAATAATATGCTTCCTGGATTTAGTGCTACGATCTGGTTAAGCAATACATTACTGCCCATACAAATATGCATGCAGCTTACTGAGAAACCTACATCATACATCGACATACACAAAAAGAAGCTCCGTCTGCACCCCGTAAATAGGCGCCAAGACCAAGCCGGACGTCGTTTCTAGAAATCCACTTCAGACGCTTTTTCTTTGCATAGCGACTAAAGGAACGTTTTTTTACGGTTTAGATCCGCTCGGTTCTTGTCGCGCATTTTCCCCTTTTATTGCACCTTTAGACCGTTAGCTTCTCAATTAGTGGTTGTTTCAGACCGATGTTATGTCCTGCCGACGCCGTTTAGGCCCTCGGCCTATACATATATACGAAAACATTCAGCCATATAAGGGAACTTTGTCATCAAGGGCTTACCCATAGGTGCAGCAGCCAGCTAAGTCTGTAACTTAGCACTTCAGGGCTGTGGCTGCTATAGATGACGCATCCATTCCCACTGGCAGCCATGCGGTTGTTGTGCATACAATTAAGCAGGCAGCCGCGCCCTTTATTCCTGGTGCGAGACAGCTCCAACAAAAATTATTGTGAATCCGCCATGACTCAGTGAGAAATAAAGAGACTCGTAATACCTCTATGAGGCTAAAGAAAATTATACACAAACGCCGACCGTCTCTTGATGAATGAACGAGCCGTTTAACGGTAGATTTGCCTCACGAACGGTTTCCGAGTTATTCGGACAAAAAAGCGCCTGAGAGCCGCCGTCGACAGTGACAAAGTGGGGCAGGCGATAAGACGAAGACCTAACCCTAATACCCTAAAGACCACAAGAAATCTTCAGACATATCGACTGTGGTCCATGGGCAATATAAGCTGATTATATTGAAGTCTCATACGCCGAGAGGCAGATCTATGGTGCCATAAGAAACATGAGGCTTTCCACACGCATACGTTGCCTTCGTAAACCGTTTCCGCTGTTTGCGTTTATGTCATCGAAACGTTGCGATCATCATCTAAGGGCTGTAATTGAGGCGTTACTTGAGTCAAATAATAATAATTGCCACTTATTCAGAAGTTTTACTTTGCAAATGAAACTTACGCGGCTATGTTTCATGCTCATGCTGACTATAATGTTGCGCAACTCCCCGTCTTCATAGTGTACCCAGTGTCAAGTAGTGCTTGTCGCTAATCAAATCAAGGTTTGCAGTGATGGCCCTATTTCTACATGGAGAGGTCGCCTGACACTGACTAAAAAGTGGGTGCTTCAGCGTATGATGAGTAAAACTCTTCTGAATGGCAGAAGTCTCCTTTTTCTATGCAACAGGGTACATCTCAGGACGAGTTTTTTCTGTTTGAAACAACGTATACTGTCGGGCCGATGATAATACCAGACGACGAAGGTACAAAACGACACAACGGTGACAAATTTGTTCTAGGTTTTCTTACCATTCCCAGCGCCCGCTCCCCTTTGATCTGCCCGGTCATTGCTCACTATGCAAAGGCACTCTCGCCGCTGCTGATGCTGCAGCTTGGGTTGACTTGGCGAGTTACTATCTCGAGAGAATGACGTCGACTCCGGTTCAGAAATGCAGCGACGTAGGCTGTGTCATTGGAGAGGGGAAGAGCAGTACCGCCTATTATTCGTTTCTCACTACTAGCGGGTAGAAGTATTTGTGAAAACGACGATTTGGCGATTCCTCTGCGTTCCAGCGATGCGACGAGATGGCGAAATGCGGTGCCACGGCCCCCACAAGAAGAACGTCTCGGATGAGAGGTTCATGACAAAAAAAAAAGGAGCCGATGAAACGGACGGGTAGAAAGAGAGGTTTTAGACGGTAACAAGAGAAACGAACAAACGAGTACCCTGAATAATGAAAAGAGAAAATCCGTCACAAATACTGTAAAAGGATAACGCCAAAGGAAGATCATTAACGTTTGTCTGTAGCTAGAAGAAAAGGAAAAAAAACGACAGTTCCTCTTCTTTTTTCGTCTGGCTACGTAAAAAGTGAGCAAGGTATCTACGTGTTATTTCTGTAATAGTTTTTACCGAATGAAAAAGCTTCTTTTTTGCTTGACCTACTATCCGACACATCCGCTAAAAGGCAGTTACGGGAAAGGGGCTTCCGCGGTTTATCAAATCGAACTGCTCCCGGTGGAAAATCAGCAGTTGCCGCTGAGCAATTTGCCAGTACTTTGAAGACTGTCATCTAACCCCACAGATAACTGCGCGAAAGGTCGGATGGAGCAATTTTGAGAGCTTCAACTCTCGACTGAGCAGACTAAATTTGGAAGGGGGAACGGATCCTAAAGTACGATTTACCATACCCTAATTCTGACTCCAGACGGAGATACAGAAAAGGGGCATGACTACAGTTCCTAAAAGAATCAGTTAGCCCTAAAATCGAACGTAAACTGGTAGCTTGAACCTCCACAGAGGTATGGTTGTATAATAGAAATATAAATGTCAGTAAGCACATGGAGCAAAGACGATAGGTATTGTTGAATGTATCGATACTCTCGGCAGTAATCGAAAGCAACAGAGAAGGCTCACAAAAAAGATCATCGTTCATTTTGGCAGCACTAAATTCTATTCACCTATTGTATCTAAATTGAATCAATCCAAGTTTCTCGCCAGAATTTCTTGGCAGACAAGCCATTGCTTCACCACCGCCAATCACGGAACACTATATTTCTTTCATTCGCCATCTACCTTTTGCGGTTCATTATAGACCCATACTAGAAGAGGACCTCAGTAACCCGCAGAGTGCTCAGATTGTCCTGTCGACTCTTCGCCCAGTTCTGCTTTTTTGTGCATACGTATATATATGTACATATACATTAGCTGGAATTCGAAAATATAAAGGCAAGCCGAAACGTTTACCCGCTTTTTTGCGCTTAACGATAAAATGAGAATGAGATGGCTGGAGGAAGGAAGAGATATAGAGCGGTGATAAGTAAGCGGCCGGAACTCAGATACTTTGGAAGGGTGGATATGAACGCTGAGTGACAAAGTTATAACAAGGAATACGGCTGATAGTGTTTACCCAGTTTGCAGACAACGCCCTCCCCCTGCGCTCGTCTAGACTAGGTCGAGAGGCAGCTTTACCAGTTTGCAGTTCTCTTTCTGAGGGTGATGCTGAGCAATGCTGCTTTGAGTAAGGTTGTGTAAAGAACGAAGGCATCGAATGTATCGAACCTAAACACTCTATTGGTCGCAGGCGGCTGTGTATAGTGGCACGCACGATAGCGAGCGTGGATGTGTATCTACCTATATAACAGGAACACACGCGTGCAGCCGATACAACAACATGCGTCATTATAAAAGTCGCACGCTTGAAGTAGGAGCCGTGGGATGATACTGCCGTTGTTGTTTCGGCAGCGGTCAGACTGAGCCAAGATGACTCGGGATGCGAGTGAAGTAAAAGGCCGACCCTGCCATATTCTACCCAGTGGTTATATTGCTATATGTGCACTTTGCTGGTCTCACTAACTAGCAAGGTAAATAGATATATACGTCTGTATATGTATCAATTGCATCGATGTTAGCCGACACCCCCCGTCCAATAACACTGGCGATCCCGCCAGCCGCTGGTATCCTGGCTGCTCTATCAGCAGCGATATCGGCCTCCGCCGTTGGGCCATCGGTAAGCACCTATCGTTTTCGATCTTATACCACCTAATGGACATGTATGTGCTTGGACGGTTTGATGACTGCTGCTGAAAGCAGCTCGGAGCTGTTTGGCTTTCGGCTGCGTACCGACGGATCTTCATTCCCCCTCGTCGTGCACAACGCTCTTTCTTTTCTTTTCAAGGCGAGTATACACAGTTCGCTCTTTGGCTGGCGGTAAGCCTATTTATAGTTACTTATATTGTCAGGCGACTATATTTCTTCATGTGGGAAGAATATAGAAAAATGTAACGAAAACAGACAAGAGGCAAATAAGCCTACATATAGATCTATCTGGTGGTAGCGGCGGCCTCGTCTGCTAGCGATTTATAAACACATAGCGCTTGGCGGAAAATTCAAAACACTGTAGGTGCACACAAAATGACGATTCTGAATAAATGTTCGTTGGGATTCAGTAGCTTCAGATTGTACCGTGGAACTTCAAGCCGTGCCAACAACGAGGCGACGAAAGCACTTTATTAATGTACATTGTTTCGATTATCCCATTTTCGTACATCTTTTAAGATTATTCTTTGAAAAACCCACGTGCTTTTTCTGCGTAAGCATTAAGGAATACATTTAAAGCTCTCAGTCATCAGTCAGTGAATTCTGTTGTACGCACTAACAGGTTTTAGTCCCAATTCCTCTGGCGATTTTAGGTATAAATGAAGCTCTATTTTGCTTTGAAGGTCACCTTCTTTTTGATGCTTCTTTTAATGATGATCCTCTCTCACGAAAGTCAAAGCGAAGTCGAGTTCCCTTCGGCAGAGTCGTGATATTCTTCCTGCATAGTACTTCACACATTTTGTTTCAAATATATCGCTTAATGCTTTGTCTGCCAGCTATACCATCAAAAAAGCAGAAGTGCGAACCGCCCCAGCTCCTAGTCTTCGAAATATCACTCTATCAGATACCATTCACTTCCCCCGAGAAGATGTGGCATGAACGTCAAAAGAAGATATTTCACCTTGTAAGAAGGTGCCTGGCCCCTTTTACGGCCATCAATAATGATAACAACGCCGTATGGATCAGCCTAGTACTACGAAAGCCCCTAGTGCCGTGTTTGGCGGGGCAGCCAGCCAGATCTCCACCTGAGTGAGGTGCTGCCAGATGAAGTTTTTGCTTGAAAAAGCGCGCGACCGAGAGGAGTCACAATATATTTTATATCGTATATACCGGCGTAAGGCATCTTACACATTGTATTGAAGATGCATTAGTTCTTTTGTTGAAGTCTTTTAGGTGAAATAGAGGTTAGGAAGTAAGTTCATGGAAGAACCTAATATAGGCTTTATGGAGGTAACCAGTTGGCTTTAAACACATATTCGTGAATGGCACATCGATTCTCGCTCATGAGCATATAATAGCTTTGTGATCTGTTTTTATAATAGGACACTTATTATCTTACACAAGTCGCTTTCCAGGAGATTTTGCAGGTTACCCAAGTATCAGCATAATTTATTTTAAGCAAAGATCGCACAAATATAGATCAAGCAACGCAACTAATCGGCATTAAACTTACGCATTTTTAAATTTATAGTTTGACACCGAACGTATGCCACCATCTAAATGCTACTTGGGGCTATGTTTAATTTGAGCTAGAATCCTCTAATTTTCAAAGGAAACATTGGTAATTGTTTATATTCAACATGATATTTGGACTCTGACAGTGGCGGTTGCTATAACGTTTTCAATGCGAGAACGTTGCGAATTTAGCTTAAGTGGCCAGTGTGTCGTCGACCATAGATACGTAGCAGCAATTTTGAATTTTTCCTATTAATTGTACGGTAGGACATGCACTCGATATTGAGTGGTTAGCTATCTTATAATAGTTCGGCGTATAAGCGATCAACGATACAAGCAGTTGTATAAAGGTGTTCTGTGAGCTACTTACGCCGTTTAAGTATGTAAGGTCTTGCCCATTTTCTGACTGTACAAGTTCCCTCTGTCTAGTGAACCGATCTATGAGGAGTTGTACATTTGTATATTACTAGGAACTTAATCGCGCAGCCGCTAAAATGCGCCACACAAAGAAACCTTAGTCAGATTTTTTTTTGCTTTTCTCATGTCTTCCGTTGTTTGCTACTCCTTTACAGAAGATCCATCCGGAAGACGTTTTACGATCTGTGCTGATGTTGAAATAGTGACGGCAGTAATCGTACTAGGTCCTGCTTAAAGGCTGTCTGTCGTCCTAGAGCCATTCCCTTGAGCTTTGTTGTTCGAGCAGCAAAAATGGCTGTAGAATTGCTTCGTGGCGGATAGCGTGGCCTTCGCTAAGTTCCTTCAACAAACGCATGTATAGTAATGGAGTTATGGGTCGAAAGAAAGTGCCTACACATCGCCGTTTATGTTGCTACTGTTGATATCGACAGAAGACTAAAATACCCGGTAAGATGGGGGATTGTTGGGTAAAAGCTGCCATTGATGACAAAAGCTTTATGAGAACAATGAATCATTGAAAACACTAGTGAGGGTGCGATGGCGCAGAGCTAACAGCTTTTATACGAAAGTGCAACCTAACATTGGTCAGCTGGATAAAGGCCATAGCTTATACCTTTTTTAACTGTGCTTAACCTACAAATCAATCTAAGCGTTACGACCTTTTCGACAAGAATACGCGAGAGAAAGTAACATTAAAAATGCTCCTAAACGTACTGTGAAATCTTTGTGTGAATACCTCTACTTTCACACAGTTTGTCTGAAAAGAACCGTCTTAGTTACATAACCTCAATGAAACAAATTTGTTTAATTTTATACATAGGCGAAAAAAACCATCTTGTTTCGTCTAGGTGGCAAACCATCTAGTATAACATATATGTGTATCTATGATATATGTAGGTAGGGCCTTTAGAGGCTGTCTCATTTAATGCCTTTTCGCACTCTGAATAAAAAAAGGACCCAATTTTTTGGTATTGGTCTTAGGCGATCGAAGGTCGGTTGACATTGAAGGCAACAGGAGCTGTAATTAGCCAAGGAATTGTGCGTCTGTTAGTCCTGTCAAAGCTAAGGCATCTGTGCGCAAGCATGAAATTCGCACGTCGCAAGCGGCTCTTGCCTTCAAGTGCCCCTCCTTGAGAGACTATAGGTTTGATACAGACTGATCCAGTGTGATCACCTCTGCTCCGCTGGTGCAGTCCCGTGCTCCGGTGTTTGTCCATTTACCAAAGACGAAGAACAAGATTCCATACGAGTTGCGTCGAGTACTTATACTATCCAAGGACCACATAAAGCATCCGTTGCTCACTCCTTTTTTATGCATGTTTTTCTTTCCAAACTTGAGCATCTGCGATGACAGGACCGACGACTTCGTACGGGTGTTTGTCCGTGTATATGTACAGGTCATAGTAGGTTGTGAAGATATGCTAATTTCTTACCGCCCGGTGTACCTGTTATATGCGGATGTATGCCCACTATTGCGCAGACTTTCTCAAAAAAGTCGACAATCAATCACTTCTTCCGAAGTAAACAAATGGGTATCAATGAAAATATGTAACCATATTCTTAAATTTATCCATAAGACGTTAAGTATATATCGAAGTGTTTACTACAACAGTCGGATTAAGTGCGTGTGGGCAAGCATTTTATATCTTAGAATAATCGTAATCATTTAGCTACGGAAAATGGGTTAGTATCGCATCGCCAATCGAATCTCTCTATGGACCTCAAAATATTGTACAGAGAGGTCCACTTGGTAAATAAGTTTAGCTACATAGACTGAAACTTCTGATCCTTCTTGATGGGCGTATTGCCTGGGGTAGAGCGGTAACAGTTGTACCAGTTTCCTTGTCTCAATTGAGTCGAAAAATACGATCGATTTTCAAAATGACGGCACTGCAGTAATAGAGAGTCTTCTAAGTATATTAGTCGGAATAGTTTAAAGCTATACAGTTGCGAGGATCTTTTCTTGAACAAGTAAGGACACCACTTGTCCGTCCTTATAGAAGGACGATGCTAAAACACTGCTGCTGTTATTGACTTGTTTGTATTTCAGCTGTTTTTCGTTTGAAGTGACTGCCTTCACAGTCGCGGCTTCTTTTCTCATGTCCGCGACTGGGAAACCAATCTACCGGTAGGCAGAAAGAAAGTATGTCATGCGGAAGCTATTGTACAAACGTGGTCCTCCTTATTGGATGATCGCAGAGTGTTTAAGTCCATAACGGTCGTTAACAACGGCCACTGCTACATATGATGTTTGCCTTTAGTGGATACGTTTTCTACTTCTTCAGCCCGTGCATTGCTTGTGCTGCTCGATGAGGCGGATATGTGGAGAGTCGATCGCGAGGCTCCATTGAGTGCCACCATCTGCTCATGTTAACTTCATTTCGCCAATTACTAAATTGGCCTCGAAGACAAAGATTGACAGCTTGCAATATAATGTTTTTATTGCCATCTGCCTTTGTCTAATTACTTTATTCAACTGTTCATAACTTTGGGATTCTCTGCTTTAGCACTGTTTGGCCCACGAAACAATATACCACAAACAGCCTAGTGTCTGACGAGTAATCTATAAATAATATTTGGTCCTTCCTTTTTCGAAGGATCGGTACTAACTTTACGGCTTATAAGCTCCGCCTACTCCTCTCAACTCTCCAGTCGTAATTACGATAGCAAAATTCAATAAATTATGCATAAGTATTAGTTTGTTTGTGTGGTGTAGCCTTGAACAAACCAAAAACTACACTACTACGAGTAGTAGAAACCCAACAGACAAAAGTTATGCCGATCGAAACTTTCTACACTATATATAAATATAGATATAGACTGCTCGTCCCACCAATTCTTCATTGTTAATTAACGGCTAGTATTTTTGCGTACATCGTCCAAACTTGTTATGTCAACTCTTCGCTCAGATAAGGTGATATCGACAAACTACTGATTTTATCGGTCGTACCCACACAGAGGTCATTGACTGGGTTTTATTTTGGGGAAATTAGAAAAGGAAAAATTTACCATTTTTGTTACCGTACATAAGAACAAGCCTGAGCAAAACATTGACGGGTTCTATCTATTATCGTAATTATAAACATAATGGGTAGTGCCATTACTATGATATTACAGGTGTTTGTTTAGTTCATGTGTGTATCATATTTGAATATGGACATATATTTTTTATTTCCTGATATGTCCCTCTTGATCTGCGCTGTAGGGCCGTTGCAGCGCACGTTCGTTTCAAGTGCCTGTCTACCGATCGGCGTAACACGGAGTCAATTTTTCGTATTCTGTTTGATGGGTACAAACCAGTCGTAGCTTCGTATACGATAACTATTTTATCCGTCTAGTCCTACCTGTATAGTAAACATATTTTAACAGTGTCGTCTGCGTCGATCGTATCAATCTACGGCCCATAAATAGGCATCTGCTACCGGTTTAAAGACAATATAACGGTGTGCATACACGCGCATATACGAATATGGCCTCTGATAAAAAAATTATAAACGTCTTCTATTTTAGTCTGCTGATCATGCAACCTGACGCCCTACCGTTACTCCACTGCCGCTGCTCTCTAAGAAATATCACTCTAGCGTACATAACGATCGATAGTACATAGGGTTTTGCATTTACTCGCGGTACTGCCAAGCGGAGACCAACTGCCACCAGCTTTGGCCTTTCTTTGGAACTTCGCTTGTTTCTCTCGACATCTCAGCACCATAGCTACTGCTAATAGTGGTATGTCAATTCCGAAACGAGTCATAGTGGGGGGTTGGCAATGAGAACAAAATTGATGTAGCAGAGGCTTCAGAAGCAGAAGTAATAGTGACGGTAGAGCAGATCGTAGGACGAGCAAGAACCGAGGGCGCTAATCCGATTGTTCTGATGTTGCTATTTGTTTGATTTGATTAAATAGCTTGCCCAACAGGGCACTGCCATCAGGCAAAACACTCACTATACAGTACACTATCTCGCTGATTGATCGGAAGATGGATAGGTAGCAGTAGAGGCACCAGGTACCTGTCGAAGCCGCTGCCATACTGATGAAGCAAACTCGACGTAACCGCAGCAAGAGCAGGGAGGGCTGCGACTATATGAAGTCCAAGGAAGTAAAACCATGATTGAAATAGAGGAATAACCTCCGGCTCTTTCTGCCGCTATGATCAGTGGCTGATTGTAGAAAAGAAGAGAAGCTATTTAGGTTGCATGCGAATGAGGTTCACTAGAGTAGTACAAATTTATGCGATGTAATGGTGTTACTCTATTAGATTACGCATCGTTGTGTTCCAGCAGGAAGGCGATCAGTTGCAATCAGAACTCGATTCTTTAAATATACACGTACTGTTTCGGTGCAGATAGGTATAGACGTCCATTTGTCTATATTAATATCCAGAGTTTTGTATGAAAGTTTACTTTCTATCATTCTCCGTATACTAAGGCTCGCGTAACCAACGCTCAAGTGTTTGTACGATGGGCGATATATGTTTAGCTTTAACTAAGAACTCTATGTATACTTAATGATGACTTTTGATGAGGCTCCAGATGCACCAGTTTGGTCAGCATGATTCGGCTTATGTGCAGTCGCACATCTAGATGCCCGTACATATACAAAATGTACAACTGCGAAATACGTGTATTAGCGATCAGAAAGGTGCCTGTGCTTTTTCTTTCTTTCGAAGCGTCGGAAAGTCTTCAAAGCTAAAAGCAATAAGGCGCTTCAGGCCGAGGGTCAGCTAGGAACAAAAAACCTACTCAACTACTGAGTATAGAGTTGTCCCGTTTGCTGTATTTGTCTCAATATCGAGATCGGAAGCTCGAAAAGTACAGGAAGACATTAAGTTATTCTAAATGAATGCCTTAGTGCGTACATAGAATAATATCTGTATACGGAGGCAAGAGCATTGAGTTGATGATCCGATTCATTTTGTGTTCTAGGTGGGCCATCAACGTATGGTAAGGTAAACCCAGCATCCTTGAGCTGAATAGGCTTTTGGAGGGAAAGAAAAGCAGGATCGGGCCTGGGATCTTGTTTTGAGGCGTCGGACTCAGTTTGCAGATGAGAAAACGTTAAAAAACCTCCTGGGGTAATAGCAAAAAAAAATCTGGCTCGACGCCAGAGTTTAACAGCATAGACATTCAGGACCGCGGTGGCTTTGCCCTGTTGTATTCTTCGGCTGGCTATTCACGCGACGTATAGCTCATCGTCGAGACACATATTCTTCTACGACAGATCAGGCCTTAAACTAGTCTCCAGTCAACCCCAGTGAGAAAGTGCGTTTACGAGAGTTAGAGAATGAAGGATCATTTCTGCACCCAATAGCAAGCTTCCCAATGTCAAGCAAGCAGTCGTATACGCCCGTAGGCGCTTGTCTGGTCATCGCGTGTAAAGCTTGCATCTAAGAGTAACTCAATAGGCTTCTACGACATAGCACGCTAGCGTATCTTTGCCTCGTTATGTGATACTATTTCATGCTCGTGAAGGATTATTTGAAGGAAGTGGACGGGGAAAACGAACGCCAAGCCATCGCAGTAGTATCAATAGGCAGCAGTGGAAAGGGAGAAGCCAAAAGGTGAGCCTGTTCTATGGTTCATGCGATTCCTTGAAACGCACTTTCTCTAGGGACCTAATCTTTTTGTATAGTTCTGTGCTAGGCGGTCTCGAGCCATAGGATCGCGTCAAAAACTTCTGCATACTTTGAGTCTTGACGCAAGCCAAATGTGGGAAGCGACACGTAAAGCTGTGCCGAAAGAGGATTTAACGCAATATGTTTTCGGTTGTCCTCAATCCCTCGAAACTTCGGTCACCCTGTGTGTTCAGGGTCCTACCAAAGGATGATTACTCGAAGTCGAACTTAAAAAACGTCCTTCTATTGCTGCCCGCCGCTTGTAGTGCCCCAATGTCGTTTTCGTGTCTCTTTTCCCATGTCGAGGCTTTTGTATCGAACTCCAAGTAGACTCTGAAAATTCTGAACGAACACGCTTGTCATACAAACAGAACAGGCCTTAATAGAAGCAGTGTACTGTAAAGAGTATGCATAGTTGTCCAAGAAACGTACCTAATCATCCGCATCTCGTAATTTATACGCGGCTTTTTTCTATGTAAAGGACTAGGAGAGTGTAGGCTATGCGGAGCAAACGAAAAATAAAGGAGTGGCTGGGATACCGCTGACGTAAAATACGTCTTTATTCAAAAAATGCACTGACAATATTAGTTGTCCAATTCTGGAATTTTTATTGTAGCTTCTGAGAGGCAGTCGCCGAGAACGACTGCTTCGTTCGACTGTTACAGCTTCAATTCACACTGTCCTCTGTTTAAAAGCGTCTTCGTCTACACATTCCCACTGCTTTGGCCTGTAGCTTAAATTGGCGAAGTGGGCTTTCGTTCGCGGTACGGTACTGGCTAGCCTAATATAGCATTGTGTGATTGAGAACTAAACTCATTCGTCAATTCTCCGATTGTTCATTGCATCTCACCCCCGTCGTCTGACCCTTTTATAAGAGCTGTCCTTTTACAAGAGCTGATCGACGCATTAACCGGGCAACGGGTCTCAAGAGAGATTGTGGAGTCTCCTTTGTCAAAAGCTTCTGCAAGTCTAACGTTGTCTAGAGTCGCTCTCTTTTCGAGGGATGGGGCCAAAAGTGAACCCGGGCTAAAGACTGTGTAACGAGCATAATGTGTCTCTAATGCTCCATGGAGTACTCGACGCTGGCCAGCACTACTTCGAGCTTTACTCTCAAGCCAATAGCCGACTAACAACTTGAAGTGAAGTGCTTACATTAGAGTTGACACTTCTACAGCTTCAACGTTTCAACCCTTTCACCCCCCGCTATCTGAATTCTGCGTGCTGTATCTACTACCGCAGCAAATAAAATCCAGTCTCTGTTTAGGTGGATGCCCAGGTCATAATCGCTGGACATTCATTACTATTACGACGATGCAGCAGAGAGTGTCTAGAAATTATAGCAATGGGGGCGGTGGGTGGGGTACTCACCCGATATTCCCTGACACAGTTCTCTCCCCTGCCCCCATCCGTTTATGCTAAGAGCTTCTTCTTCGATCGAGCTGTTCTGATTAGCACCACCGTGTGCAACGCTGCTGACGACGCGTAACATAACAGATGCGCAAAAGACTAATTGCAGCTACGCTTCTACGATCGAAAATCCACTGTTTTGCCTCATGTATGCATGCCCTGCACATGGGCACTCGAAAGTAAGTTGTGGTCCTTTTGAACGCCCAAGTCAGTTAATGTTCTATGCGGACTGAAAATCGAACAAAGTCATCTTACTGCAACCTAAAGTGTCGTACGCCGAACGAAATTAAGTGAAGTCACTATGTACAAGGGGAAAAACGAACGACCAACTGTGACTGACATTTTAAGCCTACCCATACTGGGCAGTTTGTTTATAAGTACCGGAACCAAAACCCGCGTTTTACGCTCAACCTACCTATTGCACGAAGCTATTTGTATACGTAACAACTGTGGATGTACTCCACGATATATTACACATATTAAAGAAAATAAAGCGAATGAATTAGGTTTGTCCTGTACGATGCGCTGCATTGTACTAACTGATACGGCAGTATCAGGACAACGCTTTATATTCGTACTTGAGCCGGGCCTATGGTGCGATTCGTGGTTTTGCTTTATGGATCACAGGTACAGCAGGCGTAGCTGGAATCGAACGCGTAGCAATGCGATATAATGCTTATAGTCAATTTGATGATTTTTTCTTGTACTGCATTTCTATGTACCATTGTACTAAAGTGTACGAACGTGAAGTTTGCCTATCGACAGTAGCTGGTTTACTGAGCTTGCTTTGTTCACAGTCGATAGCAAAACTTATACGATATATTATGCATGCACACTTCTGCCAAAATGGCGCAATATTTTTTCCATGGAGGGAGCTAACTGCGTACTCGGTTGAGTTTGTATTGGATGATGAGCCGAATGCATAAAACAACCTCATGATGGGTCACACATGAAACTTGAAAGGGCTTGCACAGAAGTGTCTAGATAAAACGAGTCATTGCAGCTTTATTGTTAACATGATACTTTAACACTCGTCTGCCTGAAGCGCATGACATGGGCGTTCGTGATCGGTTCACTGAAAACGTAACTTTCAGCCGAATAGTGAAGTTTGCGTAGCAAGAGACGCCTCGAAAAAATAGGTGATGATAGGTGACCAAGAGCTAGTCTAGAACGTTTTTTCACCCTTTAGGTTTACCCTTACCAAACCGTTGATAAGAGAATAGGAAACTTAGAACTTACGTTGCAAAGCATGTATATAAAGAAAATTGTTTTCACTTATTCCTCGAGTATCCTTTAGTTATAATAACTATTAGATGAAGAAAACGCCAGTGAGAAATACTATTATTATTAGTTTTATTATCACCCAAGAGAACTACTTGTTTTATCTATATCACTACAGTTTGGTCCCAGAAGACTCACTGCGTTTTTGCTGTCATTATTGCTTAAAACGTACAACGGAGAAAACATACAAATTTTTTAGTAATACGATTTTGTCCGATTTGCTAACAAATTTCTTAATCTGACGAAAGAAAAATTGGAACAAAGATACTATCTTTCATTTTATACACCAGGCCGAAGAAACGAGGTGTCTAGATGACAAACTGAAGACTTATACATTACCAGGCAATGTCATTGAGTATCAATGTTATTTATGTTTTTTTGGGCCTTCCTCCCTATCTGATGTCCACTACTTACCTCCTTTTGCAAAATTAACGCGGGCCTATACAAAGTGAAATTCACGATTTCGGCTGGATTCTCAAGAGACTATGTATTCTATATCAAAACGTTTCCAAACAATAAAACTACATGTTGTTCTAGGTAGAGCAGCAGCGCGGTGCCAGGTTTAGTGAGCACTATCGTGTGTAATTTTTCTTTTCTACAAATAGCTGTTCTAAATGCTACTGTCATCTTGTGTTTTACGCCGTCTCCCCACTGAGAGCTTCCTAAGCGCTTTTAGATATGCAGATAGATTTTTAAATTAAAAGTATTCGAAATTGATTGCTTTGCGTCTGTTATGCCTCGAGGTGGTTTAGCCTTTATTTTACAGGTCTGACTAGCCATGTACTACATTGTGACTTGCTCAACTGAAACTTGCGAGTGCCGATTCTGACTAGTAGTTAGGCAGGCTACCGTATCTATAATTTCCTCCATCTTTCCTTCCTTAACGACTTCAGTGTTACTTCCTTCCTTTCCAAACTCCGATTACGAAGAACACGGTTCAAGTAACAGTATTACGTCTTTGACCTCCCTTGCTCTCTGTGGCTGGCAGACTTATCTATGCTAGATCCTCTTCGGTACATTTCCAGCCATTGGCATATGTCAGCGTGTCCTATCTTATCCCGGCCATTTCTTTGTGTACCATCTTACTTGTTCTAGTTCTTCGTTGCTTCATGACCAGCAGCACTTACTTATAGAATAGCTATTGATTGAAGATAACTCCACGTGTATCTAAATTGTGCCATTGAGGCGAAAGCTTCAGATACATGACAATTCGAAAGGTAACATTGGCAAATCTTCTATAATTGCTTTTCAGTTGGCATCTGACATTTTCTCTTATGACTAAGTGATTCTTAAGCTGTCGAGATCAGTTTGTAAAGCTTCACTTTCTATTTTTAAGAGCGCATCAGAGCGTCCCGGAAAGCACATGAGAGCTGCCATTTTTTTTATTTGATACATTTATTTATATCTTGCTAGAAAAAAAAACAGCAATATTTCTTACATCGGATATGTCTACCACGAACGTCCGCTACTTAAGTGTAACAAAATGGTATAGGATCATATATTTTGTTAAGTAAGTGAAGTCTCGCGAGAAGCATGAAACGTACGAGGGGACTGGCCACGCGAACTCTATCAGATGACGCGACAGCCTATTCAGGAACACGTTGCGAGGGCTAACGAATAAAAATAGTTATGTTATCATGACTCGTTGTTATAATAACGTGTTATGACAGGGTTCGGCTGAGCTAAACAGCATTTTTTGCCAGTTTTTTTTTGGACATCTGGCCAGTACTTAGAACCTTTAAATTAGAACCTCTGTCGAATTGCGTGTAGAGGGCCTAATGTGTAGAATGTTTGAATGATACGCAATGTGTCAACATATGTAAGGGAAACGGGTATAACCAACTTTGTAAGGTAGCCAGATGACTAGGTATCGAAGGAAATCAACCTAACGAGTCCTGCGGTCCACTAACTGACTGTGGTCTAATAGAAAAATATATGTTTGTCGACAACAATGTAGTTGATAAAAATGCCCATAAACATGAAAATTACTAATTAAAATGACATTAGTAAGTGAAGTAAGGCTCGTATTTGCAAAACCTACTCGGTTTTAAGTGGAAGCCTTATTGTAACTGCTGGGTAACCCTGGGGTCTTGGTTCCGCCACAGTGGAAGTTGTGTAGGCTTCTCTGGAAGCATTTACGTACAGCTTCGCTATTATTAAGATATTTTAAGCTAAGATATTTTAAATTAGCGGCTTCTACGGTTTGGTGAACATATAATACCTCAATGAAGGGCTGAGCCGTTGTTATTGTTCTAGTGGTTTTTTGCTTAGAGCAAACAGATTCGTAACGACAAGCAGCTTGAACTATCGATGGTAGTAATAGTAAGATGGCCACCAATACCATCGAATAAGGATGACAAACAATCTATCGCGAAATTATCCGGGCTTATAGACACTACCAGTCGGTTGGGTAAAGGTATTTAGAGCTTATGTTATCCGCCATAGTCGTGATGTATCGTAACGCTAAGGACAAACACTAACCAGAACTGTACAGTGACTAAGCAGAAAGCTATATTTTGGGTACAGAAACTAGCTGCTAAATTAAATTACCTATCGGATAGCTTAAGGGAAACATCTGTGCTCCGGTAAGCTTTTTTGTATATACCCCTTATAATATTAACACCTTAGTCAGTCACATTAAATTCCTCTTCTATTTTGCTAGAATTAAAAATCTACCACTTGTTTCATCAGAAGCATTAATCATTTAGACAACATCACTGAGTACCAAGTTATTCCGGCTTATCGAAGCCCAAATCGTCTATTAGACCTTGTTTCTATGACCCTCTCACTCTTCATACTTCTACCTACCGTCTCTTCTCCGTTTCTCTTAATCGACCAACCGCCCCGTCCATTTACAGAAAGACCAATAGATCCTGCCTCCGAGAAGGCGGATGCGGAGTATGACGAAGGTTTGGGATTTTGAAGAGCTGGGTGGCTTTAATTGTTTAGCGGGACGAGCGAGCGCTACCATCACTGGCTCTGCCAACAGCAGCAATGTCACGATGTAACCTGCTAGCAGTTAGTCTTCGTTGCTCATTTCTTCCTCCTGTCGTCGTGCAGTTGTGCAGGAGAAGAAAAAAAGAAGGAGGAAAATGGGTCTTCTATAGTTCTAACCTACATTGTAAACCTTTTGCGCGCCGATTGTTTCACATCCCATCAATGTCAACACCCCGGAAGTAATGGGAAAATACGAAGCCAATTTTCTGCCATATGCTCACACAGACAAATACTAACATACTTTCTATTTCCCACGCACAGATGCACACGCTACCTATGCGCCACATAGCGTAGCCGCTACCGTACTTGATGAATGGAGCTTCAGAGTCTACACCATCTACGCACGCCATGACATGATATCGAGCGGCTTGAGGGTTTTTCTTTTCGCTTTTAGTTTCCTTGTCTTTGTCCGTTCATTGCTTTTCTTTTTCTCGTCACTAATAGATCAGACCGGCAAGAAGTGTCGCACTTCACCAAAGCCAACATCATTCACGATCACGGAGTCAGATATAGCTGAGTTCAGGGTACCGCAACATTGACAAGTGCCTATTACAGAGCCACGCCGGTATACAGGTTGGACATCGGGAAAGGTTGAAAGACAGCTACGTAAAATCGAATCGACAAAGACTTACATACATAAGCGAGTGTATGTAGTGTGTTTATCCTAGGTTCTCTTTTTCACCGTTATCGTCCTACGATAGTTAGGTGTAGAAATCGAAATGTGAGAGGTTCTTATGGGGGACCCGTCCGTGCCGTTTGAACACAAAATACATTTAGCTAGTACCTCCTTAATACAGTGCGACATAGAGTCATGTGCATCCAGCGGAATACGAGCGAGTGGCATTAGGCAGAGTCACATTTGAGTGTCACTGCCATGCGAAGAAGACATATAGTGTTCAATGTTATCTGGCGGCTAAAGGAAGCGTATCTGGCGAATGGAAGAATTTTCGCATCGTTGAATCGAAATCGAATTAATTCGTTCCCTGTCAATTGTGTCTTCCCGCTTAGCAGAAGGAAAGCCTATTTTCTAAACTAGCCTTTTCCCTGACAAATACGCCACAGTGAAGACTATCTTTCCCATCTCTTAGACAACTTTTCTGCTTTGGTACCAGTTAAAGGAATAAATGTATACGTGTGTATATATACCTAGTTACACTATCCTAAGCCTGTTAGGACAGCAAACGTCAGCGTTGCTCTTGATAATATTTTGGCTTATGCTGGCACCCTACCGCCGATTGCCGGTGATTCCGTTAGAGGATGGATCGATAAATGAACATCCATCAAGCACTTTCATTAGCTGCGCACTAAGATTTCCAAGTAGCTGGAGGTAGTTGATGTTAGTTCGGATGATGCCTGCGACATCAGTTGGTTTCTGGTCATGTCTGAAGCACTTGATCGCGGCTGGTACCTTTTCTGTCACTCCATTATTTTTCTAAAGTCTACCAGCTGTTATAGATCTAGGCAGCAAAAAAAAAATATATATATATATTATATATATATATATATATATATATATATATATAGAGGAAAACAAAAATATATATTCATTATTCACGGAATTATCCTTGTTGAAGCGAATTGTACTTTATTCTGTATTAACTTTGGCTTTTTCACGGTACATCTTGCAATTAATGAACGTTGCAACGTTGGCTGAGTTAATGACAAAGTAATTACAAAAGTGTGCCAAAATAGCGAAAATAATTGTAACTTTCACCCAGAAACTAGATAGTTCTTTCAGGGCGACGACTTTTTGGGGAGAACGGTGGCAAATAAATGCAGCTTTCGTAAAATGGCCGTCCGAAATAGCATACACTTACTATAGTGATGCCTCTTACTCCTGCCTCAATGCAGTAAAGAGGTTCTTGTTGGATACGACGAGCGAGAATGGGAAAGAGGAGAGTTATATCGCACCGCAATTTCATGCCTGGCCACTATCAAGCCGAAGGTAATACTAAACTATACGAGATGCCTAAATGACTGCCGTTGGCAGAGGCCAGAAGGTACCACCATCATTACTGCTCTATTTGAGTCGGTATACGAAAGAGGGGTCACGTTAGACTTTGCACTGACGAAGGCTTTTGGTCTTTTGCTTATAAGAGCCTGCTTTCTCCTCGTCCCATGCTACGGTCTGGAAGTCCGAACGACCGCCTTTTTATCCCACAAGACTATAACTTGCCAACGATCTGTTCTTCAAACGATCGCTCGTAACAAGCTTTCCTTTGTTTTGCTCTTGTCCCTTGAGTTCATGGAAAGTATAACATGCGCGAGTTGCTGAACTGCTACAGAAGTTGGGTACACTACTAGAACCATTATTGCACTACTATTTAAGTAACTGGTAAATGATAGAATGATTAGGCTGCACCGCCGTTGCAGCCGTCGTCACGACTAAATCACCGCACTGACTAAATCCAGAACTAACATCGACTGCAACATGAACAACCCAAGCACCGATACAAAAATAATAGTTGTCTTCGTAAGGTGCAATAAAAACAACTTCTCCAGGCGAAACGCTACAGGAATTCGTAACCCAAGGAAATGCCCTCTTACTGGAGAGTGACAAGTAAGATAGACCTCTACTTTTGGATAAACTAACACGGTCACAGCTAGCACCGTATCAGCTATTCCTCTACCCCCATCTGTGTAGTAGTCTCGTCCTGTTCCGCAGTCTCTGCGCTCATCCTAATGGAATCTGCTAGTACCAGCCGAGTTCCGTCTGTCAGCCCGTACGCTCTCCTCTATTCACACCTGCTGCCACTTCTTTCTTCTTCCAGGACGTCCTTCTCTTCACACACGCACAAACACACCCCACAGAACCACTGTTACGTTGTCTGATCGGACCGAATCCGATAGCAGGTGGCAGCACTCGCTGAACAGGCAAGTACAACTCAACGCTCGAACAGACCACGTGCCATCGCAGTACGAGGTTACTGTTGTAACCTTAAGGAAAGGGGCGGGGGAACAAGGGAAAGGCTGGCCCCTCGATGTTTCCCTGCCGGGGTTAGCAGAGTGTATTTGAATTTTAACACGAAATGCAGAGTCGATAGGATCGGTATAATTCTAGTCTTACGTAAATAGAGGAAAAAAGTTGGACAGTCCGATCGGACTGTTTTAGAAACTGTTCGACGGGTAGCCGCCATCGGAAATACGTCAAGACATCATTTGGCGCTCTTCTACAGTGTTGGACATATTGATAGCACTTTATATATGCAGGCAGTTGATGTAGTGGGGAAAGTAGCTTAGTACTTCACACCATCAGCCTTCAGAAGAACCTCGCATTCACGTGGAAAGAAAAGTAAAAATTAAATTAGATATGTGTTTCCTTTACGCTTATGTCATTTATTAGAGAAAATCTGAATTTTATTATACGACAACGCATTTGTGGGAATTAAATAGGATCAGAATTCAGTGTAAAGATTAAGCTTTAGGTGAACTGATTGCTCCATTTGGGAAACGGCTCATTTATGCAATAATATTTAGCGTTTGTGCTTAGCAGTAGCTTTACTGCTGTCACTGTAGATCCGATAAATACACATTATCCTTATTGATAATCCGGCTATATGATATAGTCGGAAAGCTTTTGCCCTTTATCGTATCATATTCTATAAATCTATTCATCAGGACGTAATAAACCTCTATTCAAGCTCCTCCTGTAGTGAGTGTTCTACTAAATGTAAGTCCCTGTCTCCCAGGCAGTGTATAGTACGTGTGCTATAATACCGTAAGATATATTAAATCTGTAATCTTAACAACATGTATTACACGGAAATGCCAACCGGACAGCGGACAGACGATCCTTGTGGCAAGAACATCGTTGCACAAAGGACTGACTTCATTCAATGATTCTATGGGAACTGATTGTTCAAATACAGCTGCGCTCAGCTTCCAACCTGATGTACACGTACAGGAGGGTACTTATGTCGACATTTATGTACAGTGAGAAACCAAGCTGAAATGGAGCTGGCATTTTTTTTTTTACTACACTTTTGCGACTCGAGCAGATAATCAGCATTGGCCATTTGTGTGCGTGCATATAGCAGTCATTCAGTGAAAGTATCAAGGTTAAGGAACAACGACTCTTTAGTCCGGACGTATAATCCCGTGTAACGAGACTCCATAACAACGTGATGTTTCTCTGTGTGTTTGTACGTGCGGGTTTTACCCCGTCTAAGGAAGAATAACAATTTGCTTCGTTACCATTAATGACTGCGTTATCCTATTTAAATAAAATACTAAATAAATAAAAAGGAATTGAATTCGTAAGGAGTGGAGCTCAGTCGGTTAAAGCTAAAGCCATTTGTCATTAAGGTTTGTCTACAGTAGGAAGAATTGTGATAGCTTATTCTCCGCAGTAACGAGAGGTTTTCGGGGTTTTACATGTTATAGTTGTTACTCTTATTTAGGCAAGCTTTTTTTGTTACTATTGACTTATCTTATACGCAATTTGCTTATAAATCGCGGGCACCGTTTGGCTAGGTTTGATCCATATGTGGAACAAAATGCTTAATTAACTCAAAAATATATATAAATGATAAATATTACTAATAATGATAATAATACTACAACTGCTTTGTATACGTATATAAAATTTATCACCTTCGAAATTTGTAATGTTCTTCGTACTGTCCTTCTTACTCGCATCATCGCATGTGCTAACGCGACCTTACATAATATATCACATGGAGCGTGTGTGTGTGTGTGCCCTGAAAAGTTTGCTAGTTTTTGTGCGTTTGCATAAGGCCACATTAAAGTGATGTTCCATGTAGGAACCAGAAACCTTCAGGCCCTGCGCGGATTATCTTGGCCCAGCTAAACCTTGCGATCGTTGCTAGACGGTTGTCCGAGCCTGACACTAGGACTGTGTCGGGCTCGTACCTGCTTCAATTGTGGGCAGTTTTTAGGTCGACCCTCTACGGTTAACCCCATACATCTCGTTTCCAAAACGCGCCACTCCATACACGTTCGGCTAATGCCGCTACCCTGTGCCAGCTCTTTTCCCATCTTTCTCTTTGCGCCTTTCTTTGAACGTATCCTCCGCAGAAACCAGAGAGAAAGTGGACAGGGAACTTCGTTCCTTCATGATGACGATAGCAGAGCGAATAAGACTATGCACGTCAAAGGTGCCGCAGGACTAGCAGATCCGTGCAGCAAAGCCAAGCTAGCTCTAGCTTCGTCTCGGTGTCAGCCCTCGTGGACCAAACGGAAGATTTGCATTACAAATGACAAAATAACGATATATATTATGGGCGTGAGGCTCAGCTGGTGGTGGCCAGAATAATGATATGTAAGGGTCGCACATGGATGGTAAAGACCAGGACAACGATGGAAAGGAGGACTGAGGCTTAGATAAGGCTAGCCTCGACAGGCGAACCTGGTATAACCGCAAAAACTGTGAATACATTTGTAAAAAAATTGACGACCTTCGTTTTGAATATAGGATTTTCGATGAACTTGTATAAGCATAACACGGTATATCACACCTCTGTGATACCACATTGGTGGGTAGATTAAATAGCGCTTATATAGGCGTATATATATATATATATATATAGGCGTAACGACTCTGTACTTTTTGAGGTTTCTTCGACGACTGACGTAGATGACCGTCGCTACGGTATTTGCGGTTCGTTTTTTTCGTTAATTTTTATGTGAATGTGAATTTGTGCATAGGTGAGCATATTTGACCCGTTCATTCTTCATTCTGAAATAAACAGTGTGACCGATCGCGCTATGCTCACGTGCTCAATATGGAGCTGAAAAAATAATAAGCTTGTACTGTGATGTTTCGTTGTCAAAATCAGTCTTACGATAGACTAAAGTGGACGCAGCTCATACATTTTAAAGTTTCTAGGTAACGTATTTTTTCGGCTATCTTTCGACTTAAATCGAACTATGGCCTCTTTGGAATTAAATCACCGAAATTCACTGATTTATATTTGTTTTTTTTTTTTGAAAGGGAAAACTAATTAATCAGTCACTTTCTTATTTCTAAACAAACTGTAATTTCGCAACTTAACTCATATTGCACACGTAGAGCGACCGACTAATGATTAAGCTCAGCGGAGTGTTTCCAATGCTTTCTGCATAACTATGTACTAGATCCACTTTTCCCTGACTCAACTGCATTGACTGCTTTAAAATTAATGAAGTTAGAGATTCTATTGCTAAGCAAAAGATAAATCGCCAACGAAGGGCCATAACGGGCGACAGTCGCCGCGACTTTTTCCTGCCGCCGTCGCTCAAGGCCAATCGTTGTTGAGGATGTTGCCGCCATCATGGAGAGATCTGCCTTGTTTTATGTAGATGTTGGGATATTTTAGGGTGATTTGGATATCCAACTTGTAACCGATGGGGATCACTCAAAGGAAATTAAGAGAAGACGAAAGAACCTTAACAAGGGTCTAGCGATACTGACCCTGACGGTTACTGCACGGTGTCAACAGATCGGAAATGGCAGAGGTCAGTATACGAGGTTCGACAGGAGCAGACCATTCACGTACTGTGGTATCATGAAGGTTAATTTAGATGCGAAAGGAAGATTGTAGCCATAGTGGCTAGCCCTTTGCGAACAGCTGCTGCAAACTGGTCCCCCTCGATTCTTACTCCAAAGTTATCCTTTATTGGTTCGTTTGATTGGGGTTCTTTAGGGTTTCACTCTGCTATCCATGGTAAATATAATCCTTTTTATTACTCATTTTAAAAGGAGACATGATGTCGTGATCCTCGTGAAATCGCATTTCACACAAGGTAGTAGGCCCATGAATGGTACGCTGACAAAGCCATACGACGAAGTAAATATAAACATATTCTATTTTGGTGCTTCGTAAAAATACTTAGTTCTCTAGTTGATTATTCAACGAGATTTTTCGGCGAAAGACACACACTCTAAGATTGTTTAACTTTGTTGTACTTACGCAGTATAGTATTGCATGGGTCCGACGAGTGCTGTTTCTCACATTGTACGTCACCTCGTCCCCGGTGGCTGTACCAGTTCTACTTGATAATCATTGTAATGTGTATAAGTTCACCCTTGATGATATAGTAAACAATACATCTCTGTTAAGTAGATTACTATACTAACAGTAAACTGTTTATTGTTGTATGGAATGATTGGACCTAATATCACAACCCACATACCATAACCAGCAGTAAACAAGTTTTTGCTACTTTTTTTACTACCTAACCTAGTGTAATAAAAAAAAAATACGCTGCGAATCAGAGATTCGCTTACGTCAGCTACGAAGACATCGGCACAAAAAGAAGTTAATTCCTTGTTATTAAACATATTGTCGCTTTTTGGTAAAGAGCTAGGATTTGCATTTTTTCCTGTAATGGAAGCGTCCAGATGTTACAGATACAGATGTTTGCGACTAGATTATAGTCTTGCAAAAGAATCAAGAGCTGCTGAAAGGAAGCATGTTGCCAATGAAGAGGAATCGGCGAGCAGGCTTCCACTGGAGATGTATTAAAACTTCTCCCTCAGGACGCGGAGTACAGAGGTGTCGTTTTTGTTACCCAGCTACCCCGTAGCACGAAAAGCAAAACAAGTTTTGGTCCGTTCCTGGGTAACGTGAACAACAATGCACACTAAGCGTTTTCCTCTCGTGGTATTGGATTGTGCTGCCGCTTGCACGGTGCTAAGGGGGTTGATGTATTTTGCGATCCTGCTCTCCTGGAAATGCAGCATGAGGCAGCGGATACAGGTAGCTAGAGAAGTATTATGACATGGAAGAGGGCAACAATCCAGAATCTGACGAACAACAGGAAATGGGAGGAAAGTCGATATCATCCGAATGGTGTGGCTGCTGTCATGGCGTAACCATGTTGGCGTTCAAAACGCGAGAAAGAAAGTACGCGGTTGCTTGAGGAAATCCGAGCTGAGAATCAGCAAGGGATGGTTTGGCGTCGTCTTTTGGCCGGGCGTAAAGGACCCACTGAGGAGAACTGAATTGTTGTATGAAGCGCCACAGTGGGTAACATATAAACACCTGGCAGCAGTAGACGTATACGTACGAACTGTCCCGTGATGGTTTCAGGGTCTGATACGCCGAGAAGACGAAGATCGAAATTGTCTGGTGCAGAACTCTTATGTGATAGCGCCTGTCCGGTGTGCACAAAAGGCTGCCATCCATCAATTTCCTCAGGTATTTCTCAAGGTCACCGTACACCAAGAAGGGTAGACTTCCTGGAAAAACTTCCTGGTGCCGACCGGACTTATTAAGTCCGGTCGGCACCTATTCTACGTAAATTAAAATAGATCTCCGAGCTCATCTTGACGAAAAGGCATTCTAAAAGGCCGTATGTACTACTCTTAGTTCGCTGAGTTCATAGTCCACTGCTATGGAAGTATTCATTCAAAGCAACAAGTAAAAAGTCAATTTTGCTCATAATGCACTTATTAAATTATCATACTCTCTACTGCCTTATTACTATTGAAAACACACGCAGGCGAAGTATGTAACTCTCTGAAAGTGTGGGACAATAAGCAAAGAAAACGAAAATCACATTACTTTTGTCATTGAAGGAATTATCTATTACGTCATAACTTAATACATTCGCCCTGATCTTCTAGACACGATGAAAAATTCATGTTTTTCTAACAGGGTATACAGAGGGGTGCTTGGCACCTCTCACAGAGCAAAGTTGAGTTGAGGTTTAATCGCTCTGTACAAACATGGATAGAACAACGTCGAAAAAATTCAGCCCTCAAGAGAGCATCGCGGCATCATTAGGGAAAAAGGTGTATGGCTTGCGGAATGTTCCAGAATTGATCTGTTGATTTTCCATTACACTTCAGACATGAATGAGATTTTAATTTGAAAGATTTTTTTGGCGAGACACATAAACGTATTGCAAATAGAGCGCTGGGTTGCTACACCGTAGAACCACTACTCGTACCACAGTTTTTTGTTTCATGTCATATAATTTATAACTAATCCATTTGACTGATCAACAACGGCAAGTCTTGCTTGTTTAGGCTTAACTAAACAGCTTTGCCTATTAATAATAGCAAATCATGTGGTCTTTTATTAGGATTTCCATTACGTTATGAACTATTTGTCTGCGCACTCGTTGTCTTAACGTCCTTCACCAGTCATGTAATGTATACTTTTAATTGCTGTTTCGTAGCCATTAGCAAGGGAGCGACAGTTAACCTGTACTTTTTTTTTTTTTTTTTTTTTTTTTTTATATCAGACTACTTCCTTATAACAATGAGGCTAAAAGCAGAAGACCTGCAACCTCAAAAAAAAAGACCATAAGTTAAAGGCTGAAAGACCACCAGGGCTACAATTGTAGTCGCCCATTTTTAGTCAGCATTTCATTATATGCAGCTCGAAGACACCAGGCTCGAAAAGTGTCGTTGACAGCGCCCGAGTCGGCTGCCCCACTGCTGCCCTCAGCTATACAAGCAGGCTGCCCTATTCGAAGATAGAATATACCTAAACAGTGGTTTTACTGCTGGTGCCACTCTGCAACTGCTGCGCTAACTGACAAGCGCAGACTTTCTGAACCTGTGCCAATCTGGCAATGAGAACGAATTTTAAGGTAGAGTTTACTAATAGCACTAGCTGGTCTCTTCAAACGGAAAGTCTATTGCTAGGTGGGTCTTTTTCGAACTTGGCCTGGTCCTGATCGAGTGCAGATTGATATGTCGCACATGAGTGGAGAGTGTAGAAAACGCCACACTCGAAATCAGGGCAGTTAGTTTTGTGCTTCGTAAACACAGGTTTTTTGGCCGGGGGTCATGTGGGCGTAAGCTCACATTTTCCAGAGCTCAGTAACAGTGTGATCCACCTGTTTGAAAACAATTGATCTGTTACGAGGTTGTTAATTTTATCAGACAAATAAGAGTCATATAGCATAAGGATCATATAGATACTAGAGTTTCAAACGCGAAAATGGATTGTACTTTCTACGTACTTTCTATATGTAAGAATCATAGTAATCAGGACATTGATTTCGAATCGGAAGTAAACTTCAACCACTATTTTTTTTTGTTCTATTGTTGTTTGCCATTAGATCCCTTAATATTTCTCATTTCGTCGAGCAATTGACCCTACCGTTTTAGGATATCAATTTTTTATCATTACGGCAAAAAAGATATCTGTCTTTTAGAAATATTCAAGGATAGAAAGATATCTTTTCGTTACTAACTAGCTCAAAATATTTATTATATGTTACTTAAGCAAACTGGAAGTTCTTGCAAGTATTATTAACGGTAATGAAGGTGGGTCGCTTAGCTGCGAGCTTGAGACTTCTCTTATGTGTTTCTCATCACGCGTCGCTTGAATTACAGGCCACAATGGGACCATTTCCTGCAGGATCTATCTTCGCAAACGCCTAGACACTCACAGTCATACCTGTATATGCAGCCTGAGTATACTGGAGAGGGTTGCCATACACCGAACCACTTATTGTCTCCCTCCATATATATGAGCGGAACGACGAAAGGATATACATCAAAAACGCATACCCAATAATCGCATATAGAAGAAGGACGAGAGAACGGTTCAAGAACTAAACGAAATCTAGAAGAACTACGCATCGCCTTGCCACTTCAACGCCGTAATGGCAAAAACGACGTTTTCCAACAATTGCGACCATTTTCGTGGCGTAGTAAGCCTAGGCTAAAGGCACGTCCTGCGATAGGGTAGCTGGTATAGCGCTAGTCCAATCCATAATTATAGAAACTTCTCAGTAGTTGTCTGTGTGAGTTTCTGCTGTTCTTTCGCGCTTTATAGGAGCAGCAGAGCAGAACCGAATGATCCGCCGTCTACGATGCCTACCGCCATGATACCCGACAGGATCTTGGAGCGAGCTTACATCTATTGGACTCACTCCGCTCTTCCATTCCTACTATGCCCCTACTGGCAAACCCTGCCACTATTTGTCAGGGAACCGCCGCAACTTGCGTATCGAGGACGTTCACCTTCCGTGTTAGATTGGCGAGTTGACAGAGAATAGTGGACTCTTTCACTATTCTCTGTCTCTTTACGCTGTAAATTTCCATAACAATTACAGACCTCTCGTGGTGGTTTGGCGATCCGAGGTTCCTATTTTTGCACTAATAATCATTACATACCCTTAATGTTTTCTGTCAAAGAAAAGAAGGTGACTCGATATTGCTCCTACATCATTTCGTATTTCATTTTCGAGCACCCAAAGTCTTTTTTCTTGTCCTCTTTCGTCAGCTTTTGCCATAGGATGCTTAGAGACCTTTCTCGTGGTTCCTTTGAAAGTAATGGGATTATACATTGTGGTGACTGTGCCAATTTGAAAAATGGCAAAAAATTTTGATCGAGAGAATATTCGACAGCAGAATACCCTGTCTGTAAGATCATCTAAAGCCTGAGCGTTACCAACTGCACTTGGCGACTGTATATGTATATATATATAAAACGCTAGTATTATTATTATTTTATTAACGCGATTCATGATGATCATTCGTATAGCCCCTGACTTGTAACATTCATATGACTAGAAAGCTTCAAAGAATTGAAGGTTAAAAGGTATAGTTGCTCAGCTTAGGAGAGTATCAGTGTGCCAGGCTTCCAAGCAAGATCAGCAGGGGGCAGCAGCCTATTTATCAAAGTTCCCCTGCACCTATTACAAAAACATCTTTCACTAGGCTCATAGAAAAACACGCGCTATTCATAATTTACGGTGGATCGTGAAACGGATAACTACGTCCCGGTTTGTCTGGCCCCGTTCCTTCTAGTCATTGGCCCTCATCGTTCAGATGCTGCGAAATTCACCGTTTATCTCGGCGAACTTCTGCCCCCACCTGGGGTACAATTCCTAGAAAATTCAATTAAATAAATCACAGATATTGGTATCATTTTTAAAATGTATATGCTGGTTGTTCTTAACGTATCTGCAAAATATTCCCATGTTCCAACAAGCATGCGAGAAGCTCGCCATTACTCACAAGAAATACAGTTGCGTACGTTTAGGTAAAGCCATTATAACGACGGTAGGTCTGTAATACAATGATTTACCAATAATAGTAAGGAGAAGGCTGATGCTTAGAAATAAATCGTTTTTACTGATAACAAATTGAACTTTTTGCCATTTTGCGAAGAGAAGAAGAAGCCAAAGGTAGATCGCATTATTCACAATAGAAAAATAAATAGTTGCTACCTATAAGTGGGTTTTATAAGGGAAAAGTCACTATTGATTTCGACAAGTTGGTGGGCAAAACAATGATTCATGTATAGCCAAAGTTTGCTGAAGACTTCAAAAAAAAAAGTGAAGAATTCTCTTTACAGGCTAACACAGCGAATTAATCTAGCTATGTGTGAAGATAGAATTGAACATGTAGGAAACATCGATCAAGCATGACGTAATAACTAGAGCAAGATGAAGGACAGTCTATGGTGTCGTTAACGATGAGTCCAATTATACTCTTGTTATGATCGTAAAAAATACAAATAGACAGCCGACATCTACATGCCAGTCACTTCTGCTTTCGCTCACAACCATACCCCTTATCATCACTAGGTATTATTAGACATGTACATAGACAGCCACGTTAGCATATAGTTTTGTATGCCCCGTATCATTTTCACTTAAAATTCAATCATAAGAACTTAGGGTTCCTCGACATATGACATAGATAGATTGTCCTAATCATGAATTTAATTACTGTTGCTATGGCAAAAACCGGAGAGAAGGTCTCGGGTACGGATCAATTAGCGGCAAGGTGCTTCGCGGTCCTTAAGACAAATGATGGAACGATGTCACAAGTCCATACGTAATAGTTGATACAGCATGTCTGCTCTATTTACAGACCAGGACCAGATGAGATCAATCGTAATTAGCGGTACGACGCGTACAAACTACTATTGATTTAATCCTCAACGCAGGAAAAAGAAATCAACGTTTCCTAGTAAAACGTAACGCTAGTG
This sequence comes from Varroa jacobsoni, assembly GCF_002532875.2. NCBI lineage: Eukaryota > Metazoa > Arthropoda > Arachnida > Mesostigmata > Varroidae > Varroa > Varroa jacobsoni. Next base: position 153,656 of record NW_019213149.1, read on the forward strand.
TGTTTGGACTATGCTAAGATGCCTGAACACTTGCCGAAATCTAAGATCTGTACGCACAAGGCCAAATAATAAGTGAAAGTAAATCGACTCTTTAACCTGAATAGCAACTTTGAGCAGCTGCGCGTCGTTGAAACATCAGATAACTAGGAGTGTGTATTTCTGTGACTCGGCAGTGCCGGCCACTACCTATCAGCTCCTAAAACCATGAGGGGATTCTATTATTTTTTGTAAACTCGTTCGCTTGCACCAGTCTCTACCAGTACGAATTTAGGGCCATCCATTTAAATTTGGCTTTTTGCGTAATCCTGCAGTTATGGTTGATTTGCCTGTCTAACTATCGAAGCTGGGAAGTGTCCCCACTTCGAATCCCTATTACTTTCACAGTCAGCCGAACAGACATCGACAAGGCTAGCGTAAGACGCGATCCGTTTTTCCCAAATGTCAAAGCTTATTGTGAGCCTTTGTGCCTTAAGAATGTTGTTCTTAAACTGAATGACGAGCTGTTGTTGTTATGTGGGTATGCTGTACGCTGTGATTGGTGGACTGCTATAGACGATACGACTATCTATTCAGCCTAGGCATATTTTTTGTGTTTTTTCAATGGATATTTCAGCAACGGCCACATTTGGCCAGTCAGAGGACAAACATTTCGAGCACACAAGCTTCTAATTAAGACTCTCGCTGCTACGTTTCGACATATTAGTTCAAGAAAGACCTTATCTTAGACAACCGACCTACATTCGACACTTTGCATTTGTAATTATTTGATTGTATTTATCTACATTTTATAGTGATGAAAACGCCTGCGATTGCGTGTTCTCTCTCTCTCTCTCTTTCTCTCTCTCTCTTTCTCTCTCTCTCTCTCTCTATATATATATATATATATATATATCGTTCTACTCTAAAAGCACTTCAAACAGTGAATATTGTTTCTAAACTTTGTTTTCGTCAATGGGGGGGGGGGGGGATCTAATATTTGATCAGAACATGTAGTTTTTTTTCGATACGTAATCGCCTGCATCAAGCCCTGTATCACACTGATGTAAGTAGATTTAGGCAATTTGTATACGTTCGTCATTCGTAGCGATACGTATTAAGTATGACGTATTTTAGGAGCCTTGCCGACTGGACAAACAGCAGCATTTTTGCTTCTTATATAAAGTTTTTTAGGTTGTTTATGGAATGTGCGTTCGTTTTTATCAAATTGCTAACCGCTTATGATGCATTATAGCTAGTAACATGTAGAACTAGAAGAAAAGCCACCGTTGCCCGTCTCTAGACGCTAGTCTTCTTTAAATCCACAGAATTTCAATTTGTTTAGTTTAGGGTGGCAGCATATGTATAGGGACGTATTACCTTTTCATATCTAGAAAAAGTTTTGTTGAACTGAAGACTAATTCAACGTCTCAAACGTTCTCAGTCGTTTTTGTTTATTATTCCTACGATCTTTCTTTCAAACTGCCAGCTGTTTTACGACAAGTAGAGATGTAGTCGTCTCGTCGTATCACGCTAAAATGTGTCTGATATTTTAGACAGCATCAAGTATTGAACAGGATCTTCTTAGCTTAGAAACAGTGTAATTTAAATGCAAAACGTGTGGCATGAGCCCACTTTTATTTTGACAGGTGAAGGCTGAAAGCATGAGAAGGTGTATCATTATTGTAGGAACTTGAAGCAATCAACAATGACCGGAAGGGTGTCCAATATACAAACAGTCCTAAACAGGAAGTTCGACATACTTTTATCTTAATAGATGCCATCAATGGTCTTTTCTATAAGAGAACATGTGCTCAAGAGATTCTGGCGGCCACAAAATAAATTTCAGCTTGTTGATTAATATTCATTTTAGATCTTAAAGTTCGTAAACACATCCATTGTAATTGCTATAGAGGACTTAAGTGCGCATAGCGCATTGAAGTGACGAAAATGCCCTGTATTGTCTCTTGTAACGTATGATAAAAATTAGGAATTATGCCTGGCATTATCTACCCCCTGAATTTTGAAGCTTATCGGTGTTATTGTTCGCTGCCATCTGCCCAGACGCACTACAAAAGGTCTCATCGAGACTCTTTGCTTCATGCTCATTCCGCTAGGTAACTTCATTCTCTTTTCTATATGGACAAGGCTATTTCGTCCTGCTTCTTCTTTGTCCTTTTTAGCGTCACCCAGTGCTCGCGAATGCACTCGATAAGGTGGTTGCAAAAGAAGGAACAGCCGTAGCGGAGGTGATGTCGGTGTCGCTGCTACTGGTGCCTCCTCGCGCTGCCCCTTTGGGCTGTCTCCTCTTTCCTTTCTAGCCATTCGGTCGGCAATTTTTTGAAGAGAGCTGGACAGATAAGGACAAACAGACACATTGCTTGCCCACTTTGTCGCTGTCTGTCTGGATTTTTCACCCGATGCGACAAGCCAACAAAAAGTCGCGTCCTATCGGTTGGGGCCGGCCCATTTTGGCGTTAGCCGTGTCCAACCATTGGTTACTGACGGGCATCTCCGGTCCCATCCTTCCTATTTCTTCTGTTTTCCATTTCTGTCTGGCTTCTTTGCCCCATCAGGCGGCAAAACCCACCCTCGTCCTGAGTAATTTCCGCTTCTTTCAAATGGTACACGAACGTGAATGCGGACTACCCAAACGCTAGCAACGACCATCTAGAGACGAAAGGAGCGTGCGAGCGGACGATAGAAAGGAGAGATAAGTGAGAAGCTGGAAACGCTGGGAGAACCGGCTGGGAACTAAGGATCGAAGTGACGCAAGAGAGGGACGAAAAAAGGAAAATTTCTTTCTTCTTCTTCGTCGTATGGGCAACTGGACCGGCCCCTTACTGACGAAAGAAGACGACGATTTCGCGAACTGACGTAGTAGCAGCGATAGCAGGAACGCGTGAGACGAAGTATTCTCTTGAGGGAATCGCATAAGAGGGCAGGAAAACTAGTCCACCTGTCTCTACTTCTCTTATGGCGGTACAATTCCATAATGGCACAAGCGACTATTGGCGGAGCGACCCTGATGTTGCAGGGTACATCGAACACGTCTCGCTTGTTTCTCACATTCGTCTGCGTGGGACAGCGGCAGTGACGTTTGCAACGCTTTGAATTTCGTAAGACTTCGATGTCAGCTCCCTTAAACCCATGCTTCAGGTCTTTACGGCTAGTTGAAGAAAAGGAAAGAGCCGCCGTGGCGACTTCTGCTGCAGACCATCCTCTAGTTTTAGAGCAAAGAATGTCGCAGAGCTTCTTTCTCCAGTCAGTTTCTCGTCGTGCAGGCTGTTACTTGGACTAGCAGCATAAGTTTTTTTTTACTGTCCTCGAATCTTCTTAGGTCAAAAGTCTGCTAAGTTTTGTCGACGTTTAAGCAGAGCGGTCACCTCCTGGCACGCGAGCGGTTCTACGTCATGTCGGGCCTGTATACATATGTACAAAGACAAGTCGGGAAAATCTGTCGGTAGCCAGTTGGATGATACGCCCCGGAACAGGCGATGCCATAGACTCACTAGAACGACGGAGACAAAATTATGCTACTCCTGCTGGTAGAAGCTATGGCGCTTTTCTACATTCACCGCTTACCCCGGGCTATCGCTGGGTGTTTTTGATTGCTTGAAGCCGCTGGCGTTGTAGTGGCAGTAACGGTGATGAAGCAGCTAGACTCTAAGGCGCCAGCCTCAATGTTACTCGCCTGCTCACCCCTAAAAAGACGCTGCTTTTTTCTGGGCTCTTGAATCTTCTAGGACACATCCGGAGAAGAAAGGGTAATGGACACCAAGAGGAGCTGAAATGGAATAGCCTTCTTTGCCCACTTTCGCACAGGAAAATAATGTTCCACAAGCGAACAACGCCAAACGGAAGCGTTCAGAGGAAACGTTGATAGTATGGGGGCATTCCCCTCTCTGGTGAGTTCTGTCAGCGGCCTACCAACCGAGGCGGAATTCGATAATAGACTATACTCATCGATGGTAGGATTATCTGGACAAAGGTTGGGTAAACCCGAACTGACATTTGGAATTTGGTCTTAGCTCTCTTATTCCCGTTAGCTGCATTGTAATAACGGCAGCGTTGGTTTACTCACTTCGGTAGCCTTTTTTGTTGCAGTTAACACCGAAAAATCGACAGGTGTGAGCGAAATACACACGTTTGTAGAAAATCGACACCTGTTGCAGAAACACCAGCTGCATCAATAATGGAATACGACTAATACGATATGCAGGTTGGAAGGGGCTTTAATTGTAAAGCGAGGCTAGATGGTGCATCTGATCCCGTCTTTAGGTCTATACTACTCGTCAGTGGCTTAGGCCGCGAACAAGGTTGCGCGTTGTTTGCCTTGGCCAAAAAAAAAAAGGACTAAAATGATATTGCTCCTATATCAGGGTTTTGCATAAACTACGTCTTGCGCGAAGCCCAACGCTGGCCTGATCCAGGAATTCATGAAGAAAACAGCCTCGTTCACTGCCTGCCGAATCGGGCAACTAGAGGTTATGCATCGACAAAGATATCCAAACCTTTGTCTCGTTTATCTAGCGTTCGAGGGGGAAAACTTGTTTCTATTAAAATATTGATCAAGGACGATAAAGGAAAAGGATCGTTAGAGTCCAGTAGTGCCAGCTGTTTGCCTAGTAAGCTCTATCATCTCGTACAATCACAACGTTCAGTAGTCAGCAAATTTAATGGAAATATGAAATGTATTGAAGTCAATCTTTTTCTTCGACTATAGCCAATTGACGGTGCACGAACACCAATAACTAGAAAAATAGCTAGAAATGCACTATATTCTCTTCAGTCACTTGGTATTAGTGGCACCTGTTTGTTTCCCGCATCGGTGACTCATACTTATCGCCAAAAGAAAAACATTCCTTCTGATATTAGTAAGCATCTAGGGATTAATAAATGTATACTCTTTGTTTTTTTCTTTTTTCCATGTTTTTCTCGTCAATGCAGCACCGATCGCGTTGGCTGTACATGGAACGATTAAATCGAATCAAACGATTTAGCGATAATGTCCTTATTTGCAGTCGCCATTCATTCGGTAGTGCTTTGCTTAGTGAATGTGGTAAATGATAAACAATAGCAAAAGTGAGTGAAGGCCCTTAACGTGATACCAAATATTGTGAAAAGTGTGCCGGTACGAAACGATGTTTCTTATGTCCTTCCGAAAACGACAAATGATTGGGCAAAACAGCTACCACTATAACGATTACGGCTAGTTGTAGCATCGAAAACTGCCCCTCTACACTTTCGCGCGCGTCTAACGGCGACGCAATTGTACAAATGTTGCTTCTAGCACGAACACCATCCTTACACATTGCTACACGGGATAATGCGCGTGTTTGTTGTTGTGGTGCCGTTCCCGCAATAGTATACACACACACACACACACACACACAGACAGACAGACACACACACACACTTAAATATATATATACACATCGTAGAGGTCTGTTGGCATCATGATTATTGCCGCCACCATCACCCGCCCCAATTTCTTCCAGCTGTTCCTGCTGCCGTTGGTTAGTGGGCACCAGACACCAGCGCATCTGCGCGACGTCGCGGCTGCAGCGGTAATCAGCGCAATTTTCGCATGTGCGCAACATTTTGGTAATACAATAGTGATAGATGGATAAAATAATTGAAGAAAGTAACTGTGAGAGAAGTGATGGCAAAGGGCGGTAAATGAACAGGGCTAAAATTCCGCCCTTGCTTTAGGCCACCCTTACCACGGCTGACTATTTGATACCATGAATGCACGTAGCCTGGTAAGCGTTTTTATCAGCCCGATAGAGATGATATGGATCAGCAATTGTTACTCTTGTTGCAGCAACTGCTATTGTCGCCATCAGGGCGATCCTAATAACATGTTTATAGAACAGTACACAGGGAAGACTTTGCCGGACGTTATGGTGAAATTACGATGGCCTATTATAGCAGTATTGACCTGAACGGCTATATAACTCTGTAGCCATTTCAGAAAGTTGTTACTGGCTTAACGCATAGTAAATAGTTGGACGTAGCCGATTCTGACCAAAGAAAAATAGTCCCCGTTGGTGAAACTGCCATCAAACAGGCCATCAAATTGTTGTCACCTTGTTTGCGAAAATATGAGTGGACTTCGTCTTCCATAATGAAGGTTTGATCGTCAAAGACGTTTCGAAGGTTCAAGGATAGGTGGTCGTCTGAGGGGGCGAGATGACGTACTTTTCGAGTGCTCTTATGCAGTGCCGCTATACCGAGTAGCCTTCTAGCCGTGATGCGTCTGCGAAATTGCAGGAAGCCTTAATAAAAGACGGCTTGACACGCACTCGAGTTGATGCTTTGTTTGAGATGCGCCGAAGCAGACATTAATTACCTAGTAATGGCGTCTTGTCGTATTGAGTCCGCTTTACGTCGCTCGTCAGAATCCGATCCTAAGAACATCGTCTGAGATTGGTTCTCTCACAGGCCGCGAGCAGACGAACAAACGGTCTTTCTCTAACGGATAAGGAATCTACTTTTGACATTTGTACTTTTTTTCATTAGGCGCAGATCGTTCCTTCTGATACATCCAACTTTCAATCTGCAACGACGATGAAGAAAATCCTTAAAAAAATAACCTTTTTCAATTATTGACTCTGTCTGCCCTTTTTAAGCCATAAAGACCGTCCTAAGCAAAAAAAAACACCTCTGCAATAAAAATTTCAGATACATCAAATTCCTTGAATTGCATTTCTCGCCGTGCGAACCGAAACAACTGTGCCCAAATAGTAACACTAACTTCGACGAAAGTTCCTCCTGAAGTATATCGAGTGTGAGCTTGGTGAAGGAATCACATCGATTTTCTCGCAGTGAGGGCCTATTCTTCGGCCAATGAATGAAATCGCATGCGCGAGGAATTCAGTCAAAATATGCTACCAGCCTTTTGAAGAGTAGATATCGCCTCAGAGGATAGTCTGAGAGAGTCTGAACAAAAGAATGGTACGAAGAACGTAGGTAGTACCTATATTATAGTTTACTAACATTGGCTGCTATCGCCATATAATGCTATATATATATATAATGCACCAAACCTAAGTTTGGGGAGCTCAGTTGATCTCTTCGTGCTTGTTCCATATCTAAAAATAATGATCCAAACACAGCTGATTGAAGCTAGTTTAGTGAGTTATTTCGACTTTGGTGCATAGTCTCAATATGTACTGTATGTTCTACTTCCATTTTGTTGTTCCTTAGCTGTAAAATGCAGTCACTCGTTGCACTACTTGCAGCCAAGGGAAGCCGACTAATAAAAATCACCGTAGCATTATATAAAAACAGTGTATTTATTATTTTTTTTGTCTTATTATTAGGGTTTTATGACTTTTACACCTTTAACATGTCAACAAAATGTACCCACATCAACGTACGAAGCGCTTCAGTCTTCAGCGGCCATCATAGCCTTTGCCCAATCTTGCACTGTTTTGAGATTTTTCACCAGGTCAGTGTTGTTTATTGACAGTTTGAAGAAAGCGTTTGATCAACCTATCGCGTGACCTGGTAGCAAATCCGGCGGTTCACTTAAGGGCGTCTATCGCCGTTTGAGATTTTGTTAGGTCGATAGACAATCTATGGAAGGCGAAGGATATTGGCTTGGACGCCACCGCCATCCGCTGCGTCGTCTGATAACAGTCGAATGATATCTGTCCGCGTTAACAATGGATACGTGTAAGCAAGCGCATGTACACAGGTAGCTAAAAATAGGAACAGCTGTTTTTGTACATACATAGTGCAGCCTCCGTTTCTACGCTTAGCTAAAAGTGTTCGTTGAATCTTAGTGACAGAGGAAAATTGCTACCAAGAAAAAATAACGAATAAATCAATATCTTGTAAATTTTTCGTCTGGAACTGCCGCTTTGTGTTACTCTTGAAGAGAAAAAAGAGCGCAAGAGAGCGAGAGCGAGAGCGAGAATTTAACAGCGGCATCAGAGATCTACTTATCTGTAGGACATAGCAATTTGCGATCGCTTTCAGGCCCGTTTTCGTAACCAAAAACATGTGCGATGTCCATTTTATGCAAAAAAAGAACACTTGAAATGTTATGTTTTCCAAAAAATCCAACAGAAGTCATTTTTAATCGTTTTAAAAACCGAGGAATATTTGTAACAATCTGGTAGGTCAGGCTTGTCACACTACGCCATTGAACTAAAGTTACCTAACGTGCCTTACTTGCTCGGCCTTTTTGTAACTTATGGATACACATATGGATACCATCCATCATCAAAAGTTCATTTGAAGTCGCGCCCCTTTTCAGAAGAAGATTTTGCAGAAATATATCCGAATCTTTAGCTGCGATTAAATTTCTAGCTTTTAACAGCGAGCTTGTCTCGGTATAAGCCATCGAACTTTAAGGGCAAGTTTACAATGTTCAGGGTTTAATGCGAATCGGGAAGACACAATTGGGGTAACGACCCAAATACACCATTTATTGCGTCGTGTTAATAGTAAATGCTTCGAGTTTAAGGACCGGTATTATTGTCACATAAAATTAATTCTGTTCACGGCTGATTCAAAGCCTGGACTGTTTTACGTATCACTCCGCCATCACGGCCAGAGGCCAAGTTATTCTCTGCCTGATCAGCCATTCGGTATGTATAGTCCGTTCGAATCAACTTCTTCTTAACACAGATAACAAATGATTCTGTTTCATTCTGTGGCCTATCCGTGACAGATCGTCAACCGAATAATGACCAAATCGTTGTTATGGTTATCGTCGTTACCAAGTTACTGCTCATGAAGCTACAGCTGCTGCTAGCCCTTTTTATGACATTGTTATGACGCGTAACTTCATCTTACATTATGGATATGTTTGGCTTAATTGACGCTACAATTTCGATTGATTGCGCCACAGCTGTGCTTCCTTTCGATAATATTATGTCGACCCGAATAAGCGACAAATGAATGCCCCACCCCCCCCCGCGCCTCCTTGCAGCCATAACCGTGAGCCTCCCTACGAAGATATGCTCAGCGACCGTGTTACGTTTTCCACCTTTGATTTTTACTTTTTATGAAATCCTGCCTCAAATGATCAAAACTATCGAATTGGCAAAGACAAAATAGCATACCCAAAAGCGACCACTTGAATGGGTGATCTGTGTAATATTCATCCCAATAACACCCTCTGCTACCTGAAGCAATACCTGCATTTTTCAACAGTTTGGCATATTGTTGATATGTGTGTGCAACGCGTACCTGCTTTCACCTTAAAATGCAAGATATTGATGCTATATTGTCATACTGCGATTTTCGTGCATCATCTCATATATTGTCAATGACTGATTTCAAAACGCAGACTTCTCGATTTCTTTTTTTTTTTTTTTTTTTTTTTGTTATCGATGTCTATCGCTACTTATCTACCGCCACTATAGGCTGGCCGTGACGAGTATACAACTATGGGAGACAGGTACTTTGCAAGCGGCAGTTATGACATCATAGCCTAATCAAAGAACGGTTGCGTAGCGACCAGCCAGCGCTGGAGTACCTGACCACGCGTCATAAGCAAAAAAAATCGAAGGAGAACAATGGCTTACAGGTATGAATGTTTTGCACTGCCCACGTGCGCATGGACTGAATGAAGTACATGGGCAGCGTTATTGCTTCATATTCTAAGCGGTTTTTGTTGTTAATGTAGTTGCTGCTGCTGCTGCTGCTACAATATCAAATCAGCACAATTTCCGGTTCAAGAAGAACCGCGACAGTCAGACCCAGCATCGGCGGCAGCAGCCGTGACGTCAGTTCGCCAATAGCGGAGATCCAAGGATCGAATAGGATAATGTCTGCGATGAGGTCATACGACCTCACAGACCAGCTAGTAGGTAGCACCTCTCTACCGCAGCTCGCCGATGGCTCAAGTTCTATGATACCGTAGCTCTACTGTTTTTGATTTTCGTGCCGCTTATCGTTAACCGCTGCCGATGGCCAGCCTCAGCTCTGACACCTTCTATAATTAGATTGAGTTAATAAACATTACGCATACATGCTTGCTGGGATACATAGGATCATGCAGCAGTATCAATGGCAGTCGAAGCGATCGACATATTTGCTTTGTACAGATGAACACGTTGCTGGGCTTACTTTTCAAATTTTTAAAGTTTTTAAACCGGCGACAATCTAAACGTGAAAGCTATATGGTATTTTTCTGTGTATGTTTTTATTTTGTGTATACAGAATGATATATTAGTCAGGATAGTATGCAAGAGGCACTCCTCTTACAACAATCGAATCTTGTGGACAATAGAAACATACGCCAACATACCTACCATCTCAGATAAATATCTTGACAGCGTAAATAGAACAAATTATACTACGTATTATAGTGTCGTTAAGTAGATTTGTTACTATCCAATTTGCTCATACCCGCACGGTTTGTTCTTTTTGCGCTGTACGGGATTTTCTGTACGTACTATGCGAGAAATTTGTAGATTCTTTGATTGATCGTGCTAAGAAGAATGACAGAACCCCAACAGACAGTGAACAACAGCCAGTATCAATAGCACTAATGGGTTAAAATGACGTATTCTACCGTACAGGATATGGGCTACAGAGCTGGATACCGAAGTTCAGTTGACAGATAATGTCGGCTTTAATCTGCGACTCTGCTCGTTCTGTACGTCGTCTTGATCGCGGACGCTCAGGTTGACCCTACCGTTAAGCCACTAGTTCACAGTGATGAAATAGCATCATTATGGCGGCGGTCATGGTTAGCTGTGGAACTGATCTGAACCAGAACGAGTATGGTCATCTGATTATGAAGCTCAGTAGACGGTTACCAGCCACGCTTCAACATCAGCCCCCCGTTGTAGCTCTGCGCATTTGGACGCGGATTGAATTTTGCTGCCACTGCAAGCATCAAAACGATGACTGAAGTTATCCAGCGCATAACGGGCAAGTAACGCCCCCCCTTTCTCGCTTCGTTCGCCGATCTATTACATCAAGGAGAAGAAGAAGAAGGCAGGGTCGGGAGGGCTAATCTGTATGTGTGTCTCCGTGTCTGAGGGTTTGCGTGCGGCAAGAAAAACATAGAGCCACTTTTCCATCATCCGTAAGTATTCATCTCTATAATAACACGCCCGCTTTTAACGGCATTAATAGCAACAATAATAACGTGTTTATCTGTTTTCACGACGACAATGGCAAAGACAGCAGCAACAGGGTATAGGAGCGTCCGAGTCAGTAAAACGCTTAACGATTACGCAACATCGCGCCTGTCGGTCAGCTCTATTGCTAAAAGTAACAAGAATCCTAGGAAGAAAATAGGGCGTCATATGGGAAAAACAGCGATTATTTAAGCAATCAACGAGTCTGCGCCGACAACAACGAACGGCCGTGTACAGATATAACGAGAAGATATGCAAGATTCAGCAGTTGGAAGGAGCTGCCTTATATGTCTACTGGATAATAGTGAAATACAATTTTTTATTGTAAGGCAACTCTTTGAATGGGAGACGCATTCATTACTTTATGCTACATTTATATATGACATGCGCTGGAAATCGAAGCGGGTAACGTATCGTGAAGATTAAATTCAGGGATGACCAACGCGTACCTCACAATTAGCCGGCAACGCTTCGCAATCGACCACGGCTGCAGGGAGCTATTAGTCTAACGTATATATTTCTCCTTCTTCAAAATATCCCACATACTGCTACATATGAAAGGGAGCTGTGTTCCGATACGGTGGACATTGTCAGGTCAATACGTAATACAAATGCATGCACAGACAAGTATCTACACGTATGTCTGACGACTAGAAATAGAAGACTCATACGTTACCGACAGTGGCACTTTATATCATGGAAGGCTAGTTACTGATTTTTTTCTACACGCAGCTGTAACTTTACCTTATTATTTCTACAGAGGCCATCCATGAGCCTTCTAGAGCATCGGTACAATATTGCAGTGTGCAAAGCTTTATTCGCTGCAGCATAGCCGGTCGGTCGGTCGGTCCGTCTTGAAAAGCTGATCTTTTTCATAAATCGAAAAAAAAAAACAGCACCCCGGAGCCGTTGACAACGTACGACATTTATAGATATTTACACAATAATTGTTTCACATCTGTTGACCGGTCCTTAACGGCTACAAGGAACCTTTTGGATGACGCGACGCAAAGCTTCAGCGAACGGAGCCGCTTTAGCTTTAAGCGTCGGAACATCTCCGTACGAGCAGTGAATGTTTAATTATAATTTCTAAAGTAAACAATGCATTTTTAGAAGTGTTGTTTTAACTTCGTCCGTTCAGTCGTTCAAGGTATTTCGAATCGACCAGTTGCTTTTGTGGGAGAAGTGGTGAAATTGCTTGCAGACGTAAAACCCACACGTCTAGGATAGCTTCTTAGACAAAGCGCTAAGCTGGCCGTCAAGGTGAATGACCGATACGTTCCCTAACAACTACTCAAACAAATACTTCACTCATAAAAGGAAACGTCAAATTATGGTAAGGGAAAAAAACAAAGCGAGACAATGATAACCCCATTACGAACGTCTTTATCCACTTCCTTTTTTGTTACTTCACCCATTAGTTCGTTTCGATTGGCATGCCATCGATGCTATTTATTACATCTGGCTGAAGTAAGATCAACGGAAAATGTCTTGGCTGGATGCTCAGTAGCCAGTATCTATTCAGGTATATCGAAAATGCTCGTTAAACTTCGTATGTAAATGATATATATAAAATCTATAAGTGGCAACTTCGCTGTATGATATAACACAGCAGACTGCTTGTTTTCGTGATTCGAGCCTACGAAAAAACTACAAATCTTAGTATTGACAATAGATTTTAGCCCAACATTTTTGCTCGTTATTATCGTTGGATGGCAGAAGACACTGACGATAGTAAAGTGCACTCAAGTCAGGAGTATAAATTTCATAGTAGTTCAATCCGCTATCAAGCGTAACGGGCTAAGGCTGTTTGCTCCTATTGCTGTTTTCGGTGATAATGGCTGCTCCAAGCTTCGGAGCGGTCGTGAGTTTCAGCCTTATTTACATATATACAAATAAGCATTTCTTAGTCCTCAAGCCTTTCCAGCGAAGCACGAGCGCGGGGGTTCGTATTCCGCGAAGTACCTTCATTCTCCTTTGGTCTTTACTGTGCATTTGCATGAGGGGTTGGCTGTTCGAGGCTATCACAAACCGAAGGTGCTCTCATAGCAGAACCTAAGCCACTGCCATCGCGAACGTCTACCGCGAAAACACGCAAACCAAATGAACGTCTCGTTTTCGTTTTCTTTTTCCCCTTATTTTTCCCCTCTTTTCCCAAAGATCCATAATCCGATCCATAAAATTGATTCTAAATTCGGGCTGAAGGAACGCTTGAAACTTCGGACTTTTCGAAGCTGGTTGGAGCACGCTCTTCCATCTTCTACTGCACGAGGGCTAAACGCCTGCAACATTTAATCGTTGGGGTCTATGAATAGTATGAAGCTTTCTCTCTCCGCCTACGAGCCTTTGTTTTTTCCGCCAGTTTCTTTCGAGGCCTGCCAAGAACTTCCATGACGCCTGCATTGGGCCTGAACCCCAACTAAGCTAGACCCTCTTCGGTCAATTCACATTTAGCGTTAACATAAGCCAAAGACGATTACGTTCGGGCGGATTAAAAGCGTCGCCTTTTCTCCTGCCTAATCCCTAGCGGGTTTAGTGGCGGCCAGTGAGGACATCTCAAAAGAGTCTTCTCCATAGAATCCCTTTTCCTTTGCGACAAGAGTGGGCAGGAATTGTGATGAAGACCCATCGAAACAGAATTTATTCGTAAGCATCGAAGAAACCCTTAGTGAGCACAATGAGACAGCTTGCTCAAACGTGTTTGAAAGCTCAATCTGCAGTAGATCAACTACAAGGTTGGATTCCTCATTTAGGACTGTCAAGGACCTTGGCTAAAGAATCAGTCTCCCTCAAAATGATGAGAACGATGTGTCAACGTTGTTTTATGGCAGGTTAGTCTCTAAGGTCCTTTAGACCAGGACGTCGCTGGCGAAACTAAAACAGTTCCGTAAGTAAAGTAGTGCTAATAATGGTTACGCTGTTGATGTGACTTATGGAAGTATATCGATGACAACTTAGACACACATAGAAATCCACAGGCTTTTAGGCACCTTCTTGGCATACGATATATTACGCATGCCTGTAGGATTTCCTCGACGAGTCTTTGGAAACGCCTAACAAAATCGAAAAGCCTCGATTGCACAAAATGGAAAACGACGCGAACACTGTGCTCGGTGTTTATGCGAGTATTATGTATATATATATATATATATATATATATATATATATATATATATATATATGGCTCATGTGGAAGCAAATAGTACTGATAGTAGTGATCCCGCGTATTGGCTCGTACAACGATTAAAATTAATATTTTGAATAGTTCGTTAGAAATATACGCACGTTTATTGTTATATGGTAAGAGGTACGCAATAGACAATAGAATCTATGGCAATTAAAAATGCTTGGCCAAATTATATATATATATATATATATATACATATATATAGTTTATGCACCGTAACATATATCATCGCTTTCTGCAGAGAGGTAGTTTCGTCGAGGAAAATCGCAGCGAAAACTGCGCGTTATATCGACGTTTTTAAAATGGCAAAAGTGACCAGCAGCTTAAATTTCGCATTGCTAAAGCGGCCATTGACGACGAGGTACATGTTAACACGACATGAAAAAGGGTAACTTCTGGGGAAAAGTTGGGGAAGATCGACAACTGAACAACTTCTTGTTGTTGTCAGGTCGCCGTGGATTTCTACCAAAGAAGATGTCCACGAAGTGATCACATCATAAAGTTGAAATAATCGGCCCCATTATATCGGAACCATTCGTTTTAACTTTTCATCCTAGGGAGTCGCTAATCAGCCTTTAACAGCAGAATTATATAAGAGTACATAGATTTTTCTTGGCACTGGCCGAAGGAAATTTAGGATTTTTTGAAACCCAGGTTTGGGAAATTTGTTACTTACAGTAGGTAATGCGATGTTTGTGCTGGAATAAGCTGGTCGTGCGAGACAGTGGTCGGACGGGTCAAATGCTAATCCGAGCATGGTTGGTCCCAAATTTTTACCGCGCAATATTCTGTCGAGTGACAATGCAGAAGTTTTTGAACTTACCAATGTTTATTCGTCTATTCAGCTTAAAATATCTGTATCATGGATTTACTGGAATGTTGTACATCTAGTGGCAGTTCTGAAGTCAACTGGCGATCGCCAATTATCCTCGTATCGATCCGCCTGAGTCTAGATCGGGTTAGTCCAGTCTACTTCTACTGTATTCAGCGGTTGCCAACCGTTACTCGATCGGATTTGTTGCAAATCGAGATAATAGCTCATTATTATTCTCGACTTCAGAAAGACGAGCTGATTTACTTCGATCTTCATTTCTGCAAAACGGTAACTCCCGCAACCACGAGGACCACAGCCAACAAGCAAAGCGAATGCGCATCAAAGATATTGAGGCCAACTGTCTACGGGGCTTTTATTGTAGGAGCAAGGCGGAGCTAAAAAGTTTTGTCGGTTTGATGGAGGTCGATACTCATGCATTTGGGCACCGCATGTGAAGACTATTTCATCTTGTCAAAGTGTATGAAAAGTTCGCAACAACAATTGGGTCTCAAAGGCCCCTTGCGATTCATGGCCTCATTCAGAGATCCTTCATTGTTCGGAGAAACAGATCGCCAGGCGCCAATCAGGACTCAACGAAGAAACTATGTCTGTTGGCTAAGATTTGAACATGCCCGAAGAAGATTATAGCATATACATAGATAACGACCATACCTAAAACAAAACTAATTTACTGAATTATTCTATTGAAGTGAAATATTAATATGAGAGAAAGAAACAGGTGCGACTAATTATCTCCCTTTATTATAAGCAAATATTGTGTTAGACACTCTATATGCATGCGCTGTTTGTTGGTCCGCATCACCAAACGTTCGAACCCGCCAAGCAAAAAAAGTTTATTGTTAACCCCCCGGACCAGTCAGGTCAAGCCTCATTTAAAGCCCATTCTATGCTGCATAGTGGTGTATTATTTTGGGCGGTCTGTTGAAATAGTAAAGGAATATTGCTACCCTGTTATATTTGCCGCGAGATCTAGACCGTTTCGGTTAACATAATTAGAGTATCATCGATAAATGATAAAAAGCCTTTTTTGTCTTCAGCTGTTATGGTACAGGTGATTCCTATACGCGTGACCCCTGTATTGAATGACAAAAGTCAAGTAAAGCGCGCAGAGAAGCTGTCTATCGACTGTTGGATCATATGCAAACACACACGGCAACGGTGAACAGATGGAAAAAAGCGTGGCGTCAATGGGACCAACAGTGGTTCGCTAACAGTCGTGACTAAATAAACGAACGGATCGATATAGTAAAGTAGCAACAACAACAACAACTGCCAGCCAATCTATCGCATTAAACACTATCGCTGTCAAAAAATATCATACAGTAACAAGGAAAACAAACGTATACGTCACTATTGACATGTCAAGATGTATAGAGAAATGGTGATCGAAGAGAACGAGCCAAGCCGAAGAAATTTCCAATTCTGCCTCGCAAGACATGTCCGGCTATAGAGTTAGAGGTGTGTTAGGGCTGTCTTGACGCAGGCAATGGCATTGGTAAAAACGAAATAATGATTATTAGAACAGCGGGCGAGGCACATTACAGGTGGGGTTTGTATCGTTAACGCTTAACTGGAATCAACGTGGGGAGCGTCAGTTTTGGCGGTTCGACGTTATAATAACGGCTTTTAACACTATCACAGCTGCATATGTAGGTATAACCCCTGTTAATATTTCCTGATTATTGCTATTATAATTATCTCAGGGGATGGTGACAGTCGCCGACGACGCGCTACTGCAACGGTTACATCACTACACATTCGAATAACGTCGCTGAAAAGCGTGTGTCAAACACGTTCGGTATTGCGACCGTGAGAAAATGATTTAGGAATCTTGAGACGGGAAAGGTACCCGTAGAAGATCAGACGTGAAATGTTACCATATCTATGTGAGGTAAGCGTGCAGAAGACGCAGTACTAGCTTTATAAATCTCAACAACTAAGCCGAGCATTTTGAGCTTTATCACGTTAATAGCAACGCAGTTTTTTCGCTTCTATATATATATATATATATATATATATAGATGTGTTGGGGCTGGCATCAATTTTTAAAACCACAAGCATCTTCGATACTACTTGTAATTATATTTCTGAAGCTAAACTCCTTTACAGTCGCCTTATGTTCGTTCAATCGTCTGCCTGGAATACTAATTATTGTTCTAGCTATCATCATACGCTACGAAGAAATTCAACTTTTTCCAGCGAAACCATATTATGATTAGATTTTTTAGTATGTAATTCGCAGGATTTATTCGTACGATCCATCTGATAATGAATGAATGAATGAATATGACCTCAATAGACGAAACAACTAGGCCAAACCCGCTAGACGCAGTTCTGAAGCGGCTTTGCATTAGGCTGTTTGTCTACAAGGCCAGTTAAATGATGCCCAGGACGAGGATAAATCCCAGTCAATCAGATGGGGTAACATACTGGTCAGTTTCTTATGTTTTCTTTGGGCCGCACCACTGGATCCTCGTTCTTTTATCAATTAGAACCTTAGGGACAGAGGACCTTTACGAGATAAACGAAATATTGCACAGGTAATTGAGATAATAAATTCAAATAACGTAAGCTCAAGCTTAACAGATATGAATTTGTTCAGATTATCAATAATACATAGCTAGCTCTCGTGTGTAAGTTAGTCTACGGATTTTCGTCTGTTTTGAATGAAGATGACTCATATGAACATTTGATACCATAGTTAAAGTGGGAGCGTGAGATAAAATCCAACGAAACCACTTATTAATGTTCTTTCTCTAAATATGTTGACATAATAGCGTGTAGCATAATTACGTAACGTACATGCGAAGACAACATCGTGTCTATTATTCCCCGCGCGCAGTTTCAATACTGACTTCAGAGTCAAAAGCAATCGCAGCTCATCAGTGCGTTTCTGTGGATTATCATAAAATCTATATATATATATATATATATATATATGGACTTGCGTTTGCGCGGCCTCAGCGGTTTCTCCGCACTATTCACTGGCTATATATGCTAGACATTCTTCTTACCTAAGTTAGTCAATATTACTTTCAAACTCCAACGAAAAGGTTTAAAGTTGCCCGCGCCGTCGTTAATGGAGGTCCTCACGACGACGACAGCTACGGACACAGCGGCAGCGGCATCTAGTGACGAATATCAATCGAAGGTCTGATAATTGCGAGGTGCGATATTACTGAATTTGTGAGATACAAAGGTTTCAACGGAAGCGGTTTTCGCTACGCTGTATGATCAAATAATCTGTTATGGCGGCGGCGGCGGCTGCTGCTGCTGCTGCTGCGTACCCCAGCCGATACCCGTTTTGTTCGCATCTAGATTTTATTTTTATAGTCACAATTGTTGATAGTTGTCACTAAATATCATGCATCATCAACTATTGAACCTGTGATCAGTTTTTTTTTTCGGCTTAAAAAATACGAGTACCTTGTAGAGCGAACGTCTCGACACCTTTGCTGGCTATATAAAGGCCTATCGTACAACACGTTTTCAATTTCCTGTTCTGATGTACACGTGTTCGTATGCAAATGCAAAGCTTCGGTTAAATGCGGCTAAAACTAGAAGTGGCCGCGAAAAGGACGATGATGGTGGTAGGACAGAGCACGAACAATAATAGCTTTATCCACACAAATTGCTACTGTTGGCAGCCAGGACGACGTCGTTGTGCCGACTAATCGGGAGATTTTCAAGAAGGACAATCGTTTGCAAATGCACACTCGTGACTTCCGGTTAGCGTTGGAAAAAATTAGACATTTCGACATGTCTACATGTCAAACTTCTTTGATATTCTACAATTGTACATTTATGTTGTTCATTTGGTCGTTTTGCTAAACAATATTAGCTTAATATTGTACAGTTGGCATCGATGTTTAGTTATTGAAAGCAGCAATTTTCGTTCTCAGTGTGGTTTTACTGTACATGTACGCAAAGACACCGGTAAAAAAACAAACTCATCGTTTGATATTGAGAGAGATTGATCACACACGAGTGCCAAATACGCAATAAATCATTATAAGGCAACAGTCCTCCTTGTCGAAAGGGCTGTCATGGATGGAAGTTAGTTATACATTTCCCCGTAGATAGTTTAAAGTTTGTCCAGTCGATGTCTGATTCCCTGAGCTAGTATCGAGGCGTCGGTGGTCATGAGCCCTACACAATCGCACGGATTGACTTGACGAAAGATGCGCCTAAAAATAGACCTTCAGCTGAAATAATCACATGTGCTTATTTTTTCGTTTATGCCACTTTTGACATTTGGCTGACGCTGTCTGCTATTGATCTTCGAGCATTCATTGAGTATGTACGTATGGGTGCATGTATGTAATAAACATTTTTTTTTCTAACAAACCTGTTTTGTTAAACCTGCACAACCGCACGGTTTGTGCATAACTATAATAAACTTTGCTATAGTAAAGCGACGCTTTATTTCAAAGATACTTGAACGGCATTAATTGACCGATATCATCTATATTGCTTGATACTATACAGTATGGATAACGTGATGTACTGTTTCCGCATGAATCGTGTTATACTATTTTAGCGTACAAAAAAGGCCGACTATATAGTTCATTGCAATAGCAAACGATAGATTAGAAATGACAGAATCATAGAACAAAGAAGAATGGTTTGAAATAAGGCTTATTTCGAAAGAGGAAGCGCTGCTGTTTTCGCCACAAAATCGAAAGTAGCTTAGTGTCCCGAAGGCGCGCACCTATGATTTTAATTTTATAACATCCTCTCTTTTGCATTCACTATAGACAAAAAGCCCTCAAGGCCTTTTTCGTTCTCGAGTCCGAAGCTTCGTGTAGTCAGGAATCGTGAAATGGCCCGCTTTTTGCGGACCGGATCCAGCGAACTATAATGTTTAGGAGTGTGCCACTAATGTTTTCCTTAATTACGTTACAAATGGCGAACACTTACTAACGTGGTCATCTTACTGTTATAGCAGCGTATTAAAAGCAGACGCTTGGATGGGGGCTTAGGGACACCATTTCGGTTCAGCTGTCGTTGTTGCTTTGGCGTGCCTTTACCTTTATCTTGGGGCTTGGCCGAACGGCGGAGGGCGCGCCGTGGCGTCTCTTCAACAAACCTTTAAAAAATCTGCAGTATCATCTGGCTACTCGGTCAGCATCGCTAATTTCTGAATCGGTTTTCGGCGATGTGAGTACGTGGTCCGTTCCCCCACCCAGCAGACATCTTGTTCACTTTCTTCCAACGAGAAGCGATAGGCAACAGTGGATGCGGTGTTTGTATTGTTTGTATTGATTTTCCTAATCAGTACCTGAGTGAATTTGCAGGTCTACGCATTAGGGAATGTCAGTAACATTCTTGAAATTGACCATGATAGATGGATGTCTAAACGAACAGTAACGGCTCTGCTGGGCTACTAGTACTTCTTAATATTGAGTGTTTGTCTGTATGTTTTAAATGCGTAGCCTTCAATGAATGAAACAGTTAATTGCTTGAGACTAGTACGATGGTAAAACATACTCTGTTTACAACGAAAAACTTTTTCATGGCATTTTTGTATCAATGATGGCTCTTTTTTCCATCAGATGCTTTTTTATCAGCGGCTACTGGATAGGTTAGATATTTTCGCACTGAGTAGTTAACACATGAGCGTCAGCTACCCGCGCAGATTTGTTAGATGTTCTGATTTTTTCTGGTAAGTTAGCAATCCTATTAAACGTTTTCCTTACTAATGCCACCCCAAAATACTTGCTAGTCATAGATGCTCCAAGGAATCACAGACCTACCCGATCATCGGTCGCGTAACTAATCGGTTGTTGTTAACCGGAATACAACAATGACATCGGCTTTACAACGAAGCTACCTTCCGTCTATACGGCTTGACGGCAGCCTCGCGATATAACCAGTGATGAACACGAAAGGGCTGCAAAGAAGTACAAACAGCAGTAGCTTCTACGGTCGATTGTGATGATCGTAGTTAGTGTGATGTGACGGCTAGTCAGAGCCAACTGATTTTTGGCAGTGTTACTGAACGCATGGGCACTCATAAAAAAAAAAAAGCAGAAAGGATTACATCACAGCGAGTAGAAGCGACGACGCTGTAGATTAGGTATTGTACAGGTATAGGGTACATGAAAATGAGTAGGCCTATATGCATGCGTGTCCGTGAGGCGTGTAATCCATCCTTCACATAAGAAGGTAAAAGACAAAAAATGACACATGGTACCGAGTCACGAAGAGAAAGGGAATATGCCTGCTCTGTCGCACCTATTTGCATAGTCTCTGTGTTTAGGAAGATCAACATGGCATTCATGCCAGATATTATGTGGTCGAACAAGTTCTGGTGTACAGGTTTATATGTAAGTTAAGGTAATAACTAAAACGATAATAGTCATAACATGCTCATTATCCAGTGCGATCTTGTTAGAGAATCGTCATATACAACAAACCTATGTGCCGTTCGTCCGGCTTTGTGAAGACGCGATTGATTTGGCAAAGGAAGCCGAATTAAGCGGCAGGGCCGGTAGAAAATCGGGTAAAAACAAACCTACAACATGTTCTGCATACATTATTATTCTAGTATTAAGTATTACCGCTAACGCGAAGTTCCTGAACGAGTTAGGGTCATGGCGAGCAAAAAACGTATATGCAACGTGCGTCCTCGCGGGGAAGACACGGTAATCCTTTTAGATTTTGAATTAAATACATTATGTCAGCTGAATTTTCGCCTACAGCTTTACTGATCTGCCAAATCTGAGCACCCCTTTATGTAAAAATGCTTTTGTGTGCGAATGTCAGCTTTTTTACAAAGAGAACTCAACTTCACGGGTAGTAACAAATCAAGTCTATTTCAGACGAGAACAACGCCTTTTCTCATGCTAACATAGCAAATTCAGCAGGCATTTCATTTAGATGTACAAGAAAAAATTCCCAATTTGTCATAAAACTTTTGCCGTTAGCAAAAGGCCGTTTGGAAGCTAGATTGCTGACAGAAGCTAGCCAGTCTCGTTGCAGCATGGTCGCCGGCGCTAAAGCTATGAGTAGACCAGAAGGCTCGGCCGCGGCAGACAGCAGGGAACTTAACGAGCGTATGCTGAATGAAGTTACCGAATTTGGACAGTATACATTTTAGGCCAAAGAAAAGCCACAGTAAGTCGAGATAGCGCAGAAAACTTCAACGTCATCTTTAGCACATTGTAACATATTAACAGGTTACATAGGTAGAATATAATCGTTCCTCACTGATTGGAGCCGTTGTGGTTATTATCATTATCATCGTTTCTGCTGTGGCTCGTGATAGCGACCGAACGTCGTCATGGCAGCTGACGGTTGACAGCTGACTTTGCGGCCACGGCTTCAGACTCATCAGTTTTTGCATTCGTTTGTCTTGTGAGCCTGTCAGTCGTTTCTAGCTCTCGATAACTTGAATCAATTTCACCCGTTTAAGTTACTCTGTCTTGTAATGATATTGTAGTTAGGTCCAGCGTCGTTTCTCGCGCATTTCTACAACATTACAGCGGTGGCAGTAACAACCGTATGTAACTCTCAGATGTTACTATTTTTCTACGGCCGCTGAACCTCATGCGGTTGCGGCCCTTCGAGATGTCGTTACCGCCGCTGTTACTGACGATGATTATATTATTGCTACTGCGGTGGGTGGCACGGTAAGTTAATGGGCTTGAAAGTTGGCAATTGGTTTTGGCAGCTTGAATGGGCCACAGCTTAGCCGCTATTACCGCAGGCTCTACGATCTTCGAACGTAAAAACACCGCTTTCTTTTTGGCGCAAGCAGAGCAAAATCAGCCCCAGCAGAGAAGCACTTCGGAAAGTTCTGTTACTGACTGACCACCGATCGGGATCTCATGTATATAGCAATGCTAACAATGGCTTTCGGCTTCTCCTTTATCAATTGCTTCTTTTTAACCGTAGCTTCGCTGGTTAAGCAGCACTGCGACGTTTTTCTAGTGTTAATAATAATAAAAATAACCATTTTGTCGTTTAAGTGCGGATAATGCTGCTATTGGCTATGCGGGATATGCTAACTGGAGTCTGCAACAGTCTAGCCATTTATAGTAAACAGGTATAATCATATCTATACTATTATAGGTGAAATTATCATGGTGATGTAATACGAACGGAAATAACGTTGCTAAACTAGACATGGCGCCAGCAGCGGTAGGCTAGGTTATGGCAGTGACGCCAACTGCCTGAAGATGTTCGTAGGGCCATCAGCCTCAACGCTGTTATGTCCTATCCAAGGAGAGGTATATTATGGAAGCAAGACCTTACCGGCAATCGGATTTAACAGCAACGGTTATAACGGTTGCCCGGCAATAAGCTCCAAGCGCTCGTATCGGTAAAGTTATCGACTGGCAGATTTCGGAAGTGATGGGCACTAGGTTGTTTTGTTATTATCACCACAATCACCAACACTGTGGACGTCTCGGTGGAACGAACGCCAGCTGCTGTCATATCTGCCATGACGGATACCGAAATCGTATCGAAGCGGAAAATTTACCTCGAGCTGGATGTGGATCCAAGCAAATGACAATCATTCTGTGTGACGCATGTTGGTCTTGTACTTCAGCACTGTGCTATTTCAAACACGTTTACCTTACCTAGGAAGTTAGAATGGACTTTTAGTACTATCGACTGGATCTGATACTCATGTGGAGTATTTCGGAATACAAGGTATTCTGATTACAGATCAGACACTTTTTTGCCAAATAGAGGCGCAGTTTTATTTGAGCATCGGCGACCGAACAAACACAGACATCATTTGGTGACGGGCTGCATTCTGCACATGAGTTGACAGCTCACGGTTATTACTCCATCGTCCAGATTCATAGAGAGAGAAAAAAACGCAGTGAATAAAATATTTTCATCTCATACAGCAACAGCAGCAGCAGCAGCAATCGATCGATTGCCCTGCGTCCCATTTTGCCCTTTTCGGATACTTATGTGTTTATTATTATAAAACTATAGCAAAAACATATCTTTATCCTTCTAAGCTTTTTGTAGTGCTTTCGCTCTCGGTTGGACTTGGCCTCTGACGCACTTACCGCAAGTTGTGTCGACAGTAACTCCAGTCCATGGTCGGATTGCTAAACTAAGTTGAAAAGTGGATACACTTTGGTGACCTATCGTCGTGCTAGGGCGAGCCCCGCGTCAGAAGTAAAAAGATCTCAGCATCCTGTCTTGTTTCTTCTGACGTGTTTGCTGCTGCAGCTGCTATTACCCGGGGGGTTAGCTAGGTTTTAGACCATTGACAGCTCAGTCACCTACACGCATCGTTGTGATAGGAGATTGATGTTCTCCTCAGCACGGCAACAACGATATATACTATCCCCGTGTTACTCCTTACCTCCTCTCAAATACCTCCTCGCGCCTAACAATCCAACACACAATTCCCTAGCACAACACATGTAAACGTCGACACTCTAAAAGCTGCTGCTGCTGCTGTATCAGAAGAGGTATCTGGGGCGAGAGTTTAGAATGTCAGGGGCATAGGAAGACTAGGTAGAAGAGAGAACAGGAAAGAACTGAACAAAGCATTTCCACAGTGCCAAAAATTACCTTCGCTATACAATACACGTCCTTTGGTGTCTATGTTAAGTCTACTCCACACAGGGCCGGCACGAACATAGTCAGATACAACAACTTTGCATTTATTTCATTATGAAGCGAACGTTGTTAATGTGTATAGATCTCGTGCCACACCAGTTTACCTCGCAATTTTACTAGAATTCTCTAAAAAGTAGTGTTATTTTCTACACACACACACACACACACATATATATATATATATATATATATAGCGCTTTAAAGGGTCAGAAGGTGTAATGATTGAATACATGAAAACGCAGGGAAGGTTTTGTCTTGCATATTTTTCTACATAGGTACTTTTGTACACGCATAGACGTTCTTCCGGCATCTCAGTGTTACATCGTGCTTCGTCATAGACAAACGCTATTTTGAAACACAAGTAGACTATTCATCAAGATACGATAAGGCTGCGATATTTCCGACGTGAGTATGCATGCGAAGCGAGTATAATTACGATCTGGTTTTGCGTAAATACGAGTGCGGTACATCTGAAAACCCCCAGCCACGACTACATGGCTTAAATATATGTCATCAGCAAATGAGGACATAGTGTACGATTGAACAGTTATTTAGGGGAAAAGTACTTCAAGTATTCTACCCGACAATGACCAACACGACCTGCGACGCTGCTGGCAGCAAGATGTACCCTGTTGCCACAATTTGCGACGAAAAACGACCTCTTTATCTGTTGGCCAATCTATTTTAGCGTAGTAAGTTATAATGGGATTAGGTGACTTATGCGTCCATTAGTCCCATAGCCACAATGAATAGTCCACAAGTTCCGCCATCATCACGATCATAACCCATTAGCTTTCTGCGAAAGTTCTATGGATGTCGATAATGATACTCGGGGTAACGCCAAAAAATGGCTCCGGCAGCTTCCGGTGGGCGGGAAACGCCCAATGTTCTTATATTGCGGTTGTATGCAGACTACGTACGTAGTTAGCGCATTGACAACAGGCAATAATACCAGCTCCACTTTCCCTAATCTTGTTGCTGTCGCTGACACTGACAACGTATATCGGAAACAGCTTCGGCAGATAAAAGGTGATCTAGAACAAACTGATAATGTCTTTTGTTTTGTCCTGTTGCCTCTCTTCTCTTGGTGTGCTGCTTGCGCACACAGGGATGGTTGTTGTTATTATTTTCGTTGTTGGGTACATCAGTGGCAGATGCCGGGATGCAGGCGATCGCCTGGCTAACTGTAACCGAGTTCTGCTGCTCCTTTGGTCCGCAGACGCCCAAGCAAACAAGTGGCCAACGAAGCGGTGAATCGACTGAGTGACTGAGCGGCCGTCTTTTCGCTATTTTTGCTGCAGTTGCTGTTGTTGTCAATTGTTAGTGACGTTGTTGTAGGCAGGCGTCTTCGTAGGCGGGCGAACAAACACTGCTACTGCCTATGGGAAACATCGCAGTGTTAGCAGTCGGGACTGTCGGTGTGTCTCCACGTGCTGAGAGGAAGGCCAAACTCAAAGAGGCAAACCACCCCGCATTACCGATATAAAGTCAGTTTCAAGGCAGCCGCCTGTGAACGATTGGAGCAAAGGCATCAAGCAGAAGGATGTGGGCGGCTTGAAGCTATCAGGTAACCGAACCGGCTCCACGTCGGATGGGACATAAACGGGCATCGCAGGTGCAAAAGGGAGAGGCTATATATAACCCATTGTGTTGCCGTGGTATGGCTTAGTTGACTTGCTGAGAAGTAGAAAGGAAGTAGCAGGCAGCAAGTCGGGTCAGTCATCGGGGTCGCCCTCTATTTGTCGCACTGTCCACTGTGCATCCATAGTCAGATAGAGGAACTGCTTGTTGGGTTTGCCTCTGTGTCCCGTAAGAAGGCGTGCTGCTGCAAAAGCCACGATACACGCGGACTCTGCGATCCCACTTCTCTCGTCGTTCATGCCAAGCGGTACTCTCGCGTATCATTATTGCCCCGCCTATGCATTGCCCGAGCATTGTTTGCGGTCTACCGAATTTCACAGTGATTTCTTCCAGCCTTAAGTTAACTTCGAAAGGTGACGAGGGATAGACACAGAACTGTAGTATCAAGATGAAGCTGTTTGCGCTTGTCGTCTGGCTAGTAGCGACCACTTGTGGTGTGGCTTGCGCGGGTCATGACCATGGCCACGTACACGAGGTTGTCAAGTACGTACACAAGATTGTCCCGATACCAAAGCCTATACCAGTCCCAAAGCCTTACCCCGTACACAAGTTTGTGCCTGTACCTCACATCGTTCATGTGCCGAAATCTGTGCCAGTGCCTGTGAAGGTGCCTGTCGTTAAGAAGATACCGAAAATAGTGAATGTCCCTAAGGTCATACATGTACCCAAGCCTGTACCTGTACCCCATCACGTACCAGTTCCCGTGGCAGTGCCAGTGCTTAAACATATCCCAGTCCCAGTGTATAAGCACGTTCCCGTCCCAGTAACAAAACACGTGCCGGTCCCAGTCAAGATTTCGAAATACATCCCCGTTCCCGTGCACAAGGTGATTCATGTGCCTCAGCCAGTTTCGGTGCCGGTGAAAGTGCCAGTCTTCAAGGAAATCATTGTGAAAAAACCCATCGAAGTTCCGGTGCCCGTGTACATTAAGAAGCACAAAGTCGAACCGCATGGCTGGTAGTTAATGGACTATGCATGGATGGCGTATGCAAAAACAAAAGTTTCATCGCAACCCTGTTACTCTGACAACTTTCCGATCAATGAATGAAAGAGAAATGGACCGAGATCCTGCGAGAGTGAATCTGAAAGATACGCGCTACTGTCTCAGACGTCAGTCTGAGCCGGTGTGTACATATTAATGTAAATATACTGTGCTACGGAAAAAATTCGATTGCATTGTGATCTGTCATGATACTGTTTGTTACCGATGCTGAATGTCAATAATGAAGGACAATGTTGCCGTGAGGCTGGACTACCTTTATTGTTGCTTGTGCATACATTGTGTACCATTACGTATTATTGTATAGGGAGATAGATGTGTGTGGACGTATAGTTTAGCTGTACGAATCGGCATCTGCCTTTGCGAGCACCGTTCTGCTGCTGCTGTTATTGAATTATTAATACCTGTGTGTTATGTGCCCATGCCCCAGTGTTACATCATAAGCGAAACGCATTGTATGCCTAACATATTATTGACCTATTCTATTTTTCGTAGGACGTTCATCACTTACAAGGACCTATCTCCTGTTCTTTAAGCGAGTGTTCCAGCCGACCGTTTTCAGGTTTTGCTAATACACACTCACACACACATACACACACGCACACACAAACATTTCCGAAGCCCGTTGCCGGCGGTAGCATTCCCTCTTCAACTGTAGAAATCTGAGGATCTTCTAAAATCGGACTTTTAGCCAGCTAATTTTCAAACGCGGACGATAAAAGTGTTGAATGAATAGACACGTAAAACTTGCTCGCCTGTTAGCCCTAATGCCTTGTCGGCACATCAGACTGATTTTATGGCTTTGTGTGTATTTCTGCTTACATGTCTGTTATGATCATCTTCGATTTACGCGACTGATATCTCTTCAGTTAGATAGAAACAGCATAATCAGAATCGTTAGTGCCACTCTTCGCTAGGGTCCGCAGTGTGCCATGCGGTCAACGTGTGACTGATATGCCTCAAAGGGATGCGTCTACATTGCAATTCTTGAACTCTTAGCTTAAATTTGGCATTTAATTACAATTTATCTTCAATAAAAGTTTTCATTAGAAGTATGATTGTAGTCCCGATAAATCCATCTCAATCGGCCAACCAATCAGCGAAGTCGTTCTCTACCGACATAAGCATTCAGTAGTTGTTGAACCGTTTTGCGCTACCGATAAGAATAACACGAACAGCACCGCCATAGCAATGACAACAGCATCCCTAAGATCTCATGTTACCCTTGCCCACGCGATTGCTATAGCCACGACTACGTATCTCACCTTCACGTGAGGTGCCGCATCGGCCACCGAATTTCGTGATTAAACAGCAACAGTGATCGTCGATGGAACCACCACAGCTGGTACAGCCACGGAAAACGATTCCATTCGTTAACCTTAAATGCGAACTAGATGATCGGTCTGCGCGCCGATGCGGCAGTGTCCATCGAAGCGGTCGTTCAATTGGCCTCCCCTACTTGACCCCTCCTCCATAGCTCTCTTAGCACCCCAGGCTCCCCTCGATGTCCGTTATCTCTTCTTCCCGCCGCCGCGTTTCGGAAAGCATTGCCTGCGTGGGCTTATTCTTCACCTTCTCGCATCACACCGATTTTCGCACGACGATCGCAGTGGGCAACAACGCAATGATCACCTGTAAACGCCAGTGCGAAAAGCACACTCGCAAATCACCGATACGGCCACTGACTAAGCAGAGATGAACTAACAAACAGACAGAGCACGGGAGCAGCAGATAAACGCCACGCCACTTACCCACTCATCCGTTCGTTTCTGCTTACTTTTTTTTTCTTTCGCGTCAACTGCTACTACTGCCTAGACGTTGCAGTGAACGGACAAGCAACATAAGCGGATTCAGAGTCGGCCAAGTTCTTGCTTGTTTGTCTACCTGTCTGCATCCGTCCATCGTTCGATCTTGTCTAAAGCTGCCAAGCAAGCTTTCAACCATCCCATCGTAGGATATAGCTGAGTGAGAATCGCGAAGTCAAATGAAAGCATCAGCAGCTTAGCCAACGGGCAACTCGTCCGTTTGTCAGTTGCCATCCCCGATCACTGCGCGTAGCAGAGTGATGACTGCCTCCGCTCTTGCTGTTGATGCTGCTCGATGTGCCGTTACCCCCACAGCTGGACCGCTCCACCAACAGCGGCACGTTACAAAATCGTTATCCCCGCGCCGATTGTTACGTAACCGTCTGTCGGCAACGGCATCGTTGCTGCTACCGCCGTTAGTCGCGCTCAACGCGGCGCGGGCAGGCGGGCGCGCTTTCCGTCGTATCTCGGTTATCGCCTGGCGTCTGACGTCTTCACTCCGACTTCGGCACTTCCACTACTACAATAATTACTGCTGCTACTCCGACGAAACGAACAATACGACCCAACACGTTCCGTCGTCGATTCGACGCACCCTCTGTCACCGCTGCCATAATGAGTGGCAATGCTGCTGGGAACTCATAGGCCGTCCCTCGCGCTGGTGTTTAGTTGCTGCTGCTGCGGCTGGTGCAGGAGCAACCAAATGACCGAGCAAACGAACCATTACACCGATGAATGTATACATAAATGTATAAATACGTTTATGTATAATGCTCCTACAAATAAGTCGCCAGCTGCGGCGGCGACAATATAGAGACGAGCACTTATGGTAGCTCAAGCTCAACGGAATAGAGAGGGTAGGCAAGCAGCATAACGCAACACTTCACCTTCCCTGTTGTTGATATTGAAATCCTTGTCATAGAACTGAGCTTTGCGGGGAAAACGGGAATGGGCAGGTGGAAGGAAGCTGCCATTAGCGCCACAACGTGAAACCAATAGGGACTGAGTCAAACTAACGGCCCAGTCACGGTCATCAACCTCAACAAACAACATGTCGACAAGATAGCTTTGTTATGGGCAAGACATCGTCGAAATAATAGGCGACGCAGGAAACCAGATACGCTGCACCGTCACCTCATTCCGTCGGCCAGCGGCCACCTACGTGGCCACTATTTTTGTACTGAAAAAAATACACGAGAGAAACTAGAATCACTTCGGCAACATCTGTCCTAGGTCCTTCTAGCAACAAAAATACCGAATAGAACAACAACACAGCGCGTACCAATAACTGCAGCGACGATAGCAACAGCCGCCATACAATAAACTTGTGTGTTAGAGAAATACATATTGTTGTTGTTATTACGATAGACCCTCATCCGAACTGTACCCTGGACTTAGAGATCAGTTTTAATTGTTCTCCCACTTATTTATCTGTTACAACGTATTCAAGTAAACGTAAAGAGCACGAGGGTTCTTTTTCGATAGTGATTATTACATATGCTTGTACGATGGCGCCGATGCTGAACGCTACCCTTACGATCGGTCACAACTATGGAGAAAAACGGCCGGGCTTACCTCCTCGCACGAAAATAGCGTTACCCTTTACCAACTGTACTCCTTTAGCCTTACTGATTTCTGTTAACTGAATTAGAAATTTGAGTTCGCAAGCGAGCTAATGAAGCGCTTATTGGGAACGCATTTGCTATGAAAGCGTGGTCTTTAATGATGATTGTAGAGATGTGTCGATTCAAGTTATAGTAAACCAGGGAACGACGCGTACGTAACGATTTCTGTCAAATCAAATATACATTAGTCCTTTGATAATCGCTGCCATTATGCCATAGTCTATAGAACCGGACATTTCGTGACGGCCCGGAACGTTTACCAAACGTTCGACTAATTTCTACTATGAAAGCTGAATAAGAAATAAACAACGGCATTAGAGTGACGACACTTGCTAGACTCATTCAGAGTGTGTAAGATTCATTTCTATGAAAAGGACTCTAGGGGGTCTTCGAGGTTTCCTGGCTTTCATTTCAGGCAGGACTGAGATTCAATACACGTGCACTTGGCCACATCAAGTAGCTCAGGGACGTAGTATCGGTTCTGTGATTAGACGTTAGCGAGCACTTCGACGAAAGAAGACCGAATTATAATAAAGACGATTACATCGATACACGCAGCGGATATTAATTAACAAACAATGAAGCAATATCAATTATACTTCATAATAATAAATATAATTTGCCTTTGCTATCAACGTCTGATTTCGTTCTTGTCGGCATCGTTTTGTGAGCAACGACTAAACATCAAATACATTTTGCACGTATGACTCCGTGCACGTCTGTTAGTTCCCATGATACAGTTTCAGACTCAGCCAGCTCATGTTGATCTGTACACCTGAACTATTACTATAGTCCATCGGCTGCAACGGAAGAAGTAAATACATACATAATACGATAGGTGTTCGTGAAGGCGATAGAGGAAGTTGCTGTTTTCTACGTACAGCTTTGAAATGATCCTAAAAAAATGGTTCGGTTTTGTCTTATGCTTCTTCAAACAAAATAGACCTGCCGATCAACTGGTAACGACAGCGGCAACAGCCATGCAGATCGGACAAATAAAGGAGCAAAATGATTGCTCCTTTATTTATCCGATCTGGTAGTCCGAAATAACGATAGCATCGTTACGCAGCCGCGTTCAATTTAGGGTAGAACGTCAGTGACCCCGCTGATTGCTGCCCTTAGCATCATTGCTCTCATTAATAGCGTTGTTTGTATCGCCTGCCTGCCCGTCTGTTAGTACAAGTGTTCGTAAGTCGTTGTATATATACCACATGGCTATTTTTACATCGTCTTGTTCGTTCCGATGACGACGATTGGTGTTATTATTTTAATGCAGATTGACGCGTTTTAGTTAAATGACGAAATTGTAAAAGTTAGTTGTTTCGTACTGTGGCTCAATACTATTGCTGCCGCTGTCGAGCGCGCGGTTAATATAGGTCTCCCTATAACAGCCCTGCTTTCAACCATTTAGCTCTTTGTCATGCTATATATTTTAACTAAATAAATATTCCCGCTATCACTGTGACCACTATAATGACCGTGATAGCTGTTAATTAAAAAAGCTTTCTTAATTGATTCTCCCTATTTCTTTTATAGTACTAGTCTGTGCTGAACTATTTTTGACAACCATAGCATACTTGGCAGTACTTCAAAGCGACAGTTAAATTTCTGTTGAAGTAGCGTTTTGTATGCACAAAGGGGCAACATCCATCACACCGCAATGATTAGTACTGTCCAAACGATCAGTAGCGGAAGGTGCGTAAGAGTGAGGTGATCTAAGCCTTATTTCTGAGATTCGCTGACTCAATGCACGACAGCTTTTGCGACGTAGGCAAAGTCTCTCGTATGGCAGGAGGCGTTCTTCTCAGTGAGTTATGCTCTACATTAGTTGCTACTAAGGCTCAGCTAGCCTAATAAAGCCATGCTCAACGATATCAAGGACCAAGCATGACTGACTTCGCTTTGCGAACCAAGCGATAGTTCTAACGTTAGTTGTCCGCAACGCATCCGCGCGTACACTGTCATACTGATCATTACCGTTGTCATCCTACTGTAGGCTCATTGGAGCCTGGTGCCACCATAGAATGGTTTGCAGCTACCACCCCCTGACGATCGACCACTAAGGCCATGGTGATTCCTACCACATAATGGAATACCAACCTGGGCGTGTGGCAGGATCATTTACCACCAAGCGGCGGGCATTTGTGGTCAACTTGCCATTTTCTAGCCATACGATAACATCACTACATTGAGAGGCTAAGATCATGCACAAGACGTTCAATATCGCAAAGAAACGCTATTGACTTCGTTGGTAAACATGCTGAGCTAAACCATTGTAAATGTAGTACAGAGTTACTTCTAGGTGTAGTTGTAGTTCGTTTAACGAACAGCGTTGCTCTATTGACCGCAAAAACGTATGTAGTAGGTGTGAAATACTAACTGAAGCTAGCAGCTGAACGAAACAGCGTATCGGAATAGCAGACGAAATTTGCGAGAAAATCCCAACTATCTTCGCCACCGTTCCCTGCCAATGTGTCGAGTAGATCCACCGGGAAACCGTGTTGTGAATCGATTTTACACCGAAGTCGTAGTTTGTTCGCCCGTCTAACAGTCGCTGGGTGCTTCCCTTCTTATTCCAGCGAAGTGTCGTCATCACCGCCATCATAATCATTATAATCATCGTATAGTAAACGCCGTTGGTGACAAATCGTACCGCACCGTCGTGTGTCGATGGAGAAAAAGGGACCAAATAGTGAAAAATGCAAATTAAGCGAAAGTGTTATATCCTTGAAGCGTTTCAAAAAGGAATATAAGGGCAAATAAATATAAGCTGGAACAGGATACCACTTAGAATCAAGTAAAGTGCTGTGATGTGAATTTTCCCTCCGTGCTCGTCTCGTCCACCTCCCGTGCCCTTTGTGTCTACAAGTGTGAAGCTTTCATCCGTCCCTTCAACAGCTGCGTGCTGCAGCGAAGCTTCGAGAACTGCACCCAAATTGAGCACAAATATCGAACTATCAGCGATGCGCGCTTTTTGGATACTATGCCTGTTAGCTCTTGTCTTCCGGTGCTCGGGGGCTTTCAAATCGAAAGCCAAAAAATCCTTCGGATGCCCGCATCATTACTACCATCGCCCTGAGGTGGTTAGATATTTGACAAAGATCGTCCCAGTACCAGAGCCCGTTCCAAGTCCAGTTCCTGTTCCTGTCCCGAAGTTCATACCAATCCCGACCCCCGTTGAAGTCTCTCATCCGGTGCCTGTGCCGTACAAAGTTCCTATCGTAAAGCGGGTCCCAAAAATTGTGCCCGTCCCAAAAGAAGTCATGGTCCCGAAGATGGTTCCGGTGCCACATGAAGTGCCATTCCCTGTGCCAGTACCCGTCATCAAGTACGTACCTGTTCCAGTTCACAAAACTGTACCCGTGCCGATAGTCAAAGAAGTTCCAGTGCCTGTCAAGGTACCGAAGTACGTCCCGGTGCCGTACCACAAAGTGGTCAAGATCCTCAAGCCTGTTACAGTCCCGGTGAAGGTTCCCGTATTTAAACAGGTCATTATTAAGAAACCTATAGAGGTGCCTGTACCATTGTATGTAAAGCAACACATTCACGTTCATCATGAGCCCCATAATCACCCCATGCCCATGATCATGAATGGAGGTGACTGAACTCAGGAAGTTCGATGTCTATTAGACGCCCGTGAAACCTACGGCAGTTGACGCTCAGTATTGGTAGCTCGATAACCCTGTCGTTAATTGTATTGAGAATTAGCACTGAAGGTAGGATCGCTTGGAACAAATATTTTACATTAATGTTACCTGAAATGTTAAGACGTCTTTGGTATTTTTTTTATGGAACTTGGTGTACCTGCTGGGTCTAATTATAGATTCGTACTTGTTACATATATATATGAATCGACAGCGTATTCAGTCATTATAGGGTAATGTGAGGTAATACGTGCCACCCGATTTCTGCTGATGTTAAATTAATTGACCTACATGTGTACGCGAGAGCGTATATTTGTGTGTCCGTCTGTGTGTATGTGTGTGTGTGTGTATGTGTGTGAACGCATGTATATAAGTTTACGTGTACCTATCTTGGTAGCGACACGTAGCACGTGTCCGTCTGTGTATTATAGATGTAAAGTCAAATGTGTAAATAAATTATCAATTGGTCAACGTTGCACCTCGGTTAATTTGCTTTGTCTAATTATTCTGGATTGGATTCCAGCTAAGTATCTATGTGTTTTTATTCGACACATACAACAGAAGTGAGTACCACATCATAAATTCCGCCAAAAATTTGTACGACGAACGGCCTAGCCGCTCGAGTACCCGCATACACACAGCGGGGGCCATTACTGTGTATGCAGTCCCACAGTGGGAATCGGGAGTGCCACAAGCTCCCTTTATTGAGATTAGCTCGTAGGCGACATTTTTGCGCCTTGCCAACAAAGGTCATAGCTGACTGTTGGCCAACAGAGAGTTCCCGGGCATTGCCTGCTAGTAATAACAATTGCAGGAATAAAGCAGTTGTAGTAACGAAAGTCTACGATGAAAGCCCGAGGTACGTATTTAAAGCAAAGCGTAAAATCCATTTCGATAATAACGGTGCAGCATCAGAAGCCATTACCACACTTAGTCATAGAGAAATTAAACTCATTTGTTCGCCTTCGTCCGGTAGCATCCCCAGCACTCGGAGTGCAAACATCTAAAGCGATAGATTAATAGTAGTAGTAGTAGTAATAGCATGACAAAGTGGAAATAGCATTAGTGGGACGTTGGGAGCCACAAGTGCATAGCCCATCGATTGTAGCCGCTTTCAGTAAAGGGCACGTCAAATTATGCGCTTAAAGTATACCATATATATATTTTACGTATATCTATTTACAGACGCAGTATGCTCCGGTCAACTTCGGCATGTTTCTATTCTAGGATATACTGGATGGCCGTAGGGCTTGGTCCAGCAAAGTGGACATCCAGCGGTTATTTAGTATCCGCAAAAGCGGCATTCAGTGTCATCGCAGTCTGATGATACGCTTTTAACTGCCGGCACGAGGCACATATTCACGTATGCATGCATGCACGCTCGCCTGCTTATTTGTTTGCTCGTCTACACGTGACAGCATCAGCAAGAAATGATCCATGCTTATCACACCGTAGAACATTGCAGTACTAACATGACCGGCCAAAGCTAAGCAATGTATCAAGTACCATCGATCGCTATAGCTGCCGCTATCGTCGACGCTGTTGTTGCATCGCAGCTGGCAGTGTTCTCGGTGCTGTGGTTGTCTGATGATTCCGGCAGCGTTGCCTTGTGCTCCCGCTTGCTTGAGCGCTGCGCTCTTCGACGTTGGGTCAATGTTAATCACAGTGTATCTAGCGCTAGCCAACGAAGAGGGTGCCATCACTGCGTACACCGCCGTCGGGGTTCCCTCTGGTATTATGTAATAATTTGCTAAAAGTAGCCAATCAGGCTGCATCCATAAAGCGAATGAACAGACAAATGGTCGAATAATACCATCTTGGCAAGTCCTAAACACACACAAACATATAATAGCTACAACGGCAACACTTGCAGAAGCTGCTGGAGCGGCACACCGTGGCTTTGTATCGTTCTTGAACAGTCACAGTTATATCAGAGGCTAGAGCAGTCGCATCAAATCGTGACTGTTGTACCAGCAACATGCTGGTCGGCCCGGTACCCCCTAAGCTGTAAAACAGACTAACTTAGCCTGCCTCTGCCGCCTATGTACGTACATGTGCGGCGTAGGTGCCTGTGTTTGTGTGCGTATTCGTTCGTCCGCTGTTTATCCGTTTATGTGTGCGTGAATGGCTGCCACAAAGACACCAGCAGCGGCGGCGGCTCCCGCCGCCGCCGCCGATGGTGCTGGCACTCTCACTGGGCCATATGACATGCTGACGTTGGAACCCGGGCTGATCGATCAACCGGGCAGCCAAACAGTGAAACGGTTACACGTACACTATGACGCCCAACATGGTGTCGTTCGGTAGCTCGCGCAGTGCCATGGCTAATGGTGGCGTACGCCGAAGAAGTGAAGCTGCTGCTGAGGTGTCGTCTGTCTGCTGTCATGATATAATAGAAAGCCATAGCTGCACTAACTGCAATCGTGCTCCTGCTGGTGTTGTTGATGGGGTTACTATGATGATTATTATGGATGAGAACGCTTATGTCACAGGGTTCAAGAGCACGTGAAGGCCACATGCGTCGGACCCTTCACGACGCCTTGCGGTGATACGATTTAATGTGATTGGGGTTGTATTTGTAGCGGCAGCGGTTGACATGGTGATGGGCGGACGGGCGGTCGTGTTTGTGCCTATGTGTGAGTGTGTATTTACCCGCTAAATGTGGGTTCTCTAAAATACGGATCGTTTCAGCGTTGAATAACCGCCGACGACTGATGTCAGAGCGAAAAAAACTGCTAGTTACACTGGACGAAACAAATGAAGAGCTGTATTTTGTGTGATACGTACGATACTTTTACAACACACGTGAGGTCCTAGTCCTAAGCTATACTAAAGTATACATATACACACGTATATACACACGCGGCGTATAGACACACGCATCTAAAAAACAAGATACCGGTTGGATCTTGGGCGCATTCTGAAATCGTGCTGTTCCATCGCATTAGCACAAGTGCTTTTACTTCCTACATAAATCTAGGGATACTGATGAAAATGATTTATGAAGTGCCGCAACTTCGCTTCGTAGCTAGAAAGAGTAAACTCGTAGGCAAAACGAATATGTTTATTTTATTACATTTTGAGCTCAATTAAATTGCCATAATCTGCGTTGACCGACTAAGCTCAGATGTAGCAAGTGCTCAACGACAAAAATACCTCGTTCATAATGTGCTATCTAATTATATTTACGTATATAAAAAAAAAACTACGCCACAGTCATAAATATCACTATAGGCCGCGTATAAATAATAGCTCTATTATTATTATTAATAGTGGCGAGATAACAGAATAGGTGAGTCACGTTAGAGTCGTAAGGACAAACAGAGAAGCGTCGACACAAATGCGACGGACAGTGCGTGTACAGGAGGTCAACGTTGTCGCACAACGTCAGGCGTCAGCGCCCCTGCTGCAAACAGGAGCAACCCCGCTGCACGCAATTACTTGCAGATCTACACGTACTTATTACATACATACCCATAGGCTTTTAGAGAAATCTACTTTTTGCCATTTACAAGAGCTTTTCACACGATATTATTATATGTTATATGAGCACGGTGTAAACGTAGAGCAATTCCAGCCAGTTGTCGATTCTGATACCACAGCTTCTAGTAGAAGTAGCAGTCGGACGCCCGATTACGTAATAATAACGTGACCGCGTACCGAAAACAGTTCTAAATATAAATTTCGCTTAACAACAGCGAAGAAGACAAAAACGAACACAACAACAACAATAATAATTAACAGTAATTATTGTAGGGACATTAATTTTCATGGTGATAATTAAAAAAAAGCACCGGTATGTTGACAATAATTAAATTCCGTCTTATCACGTGATGTTGACGGCGCGATTTGAATTAGATCGTGTATATCTGGCCTATACGACGCAATGGCTTCTTGTGATTAGACATATGTTTTTATGTTCCCGTGTGTGTATCCTACTTGCCATTCAAGAGCTATGAATAGTGACGACATTAGTTTAAACAAACTTACATACATATACACAAATGAACAAACACAATGGCCAGTGATTCAAAATAGTTCTGCGCCTTTCTAGCGGCGCCGCTATTCGGTCGTTCTGCGATGGTTTTGTTTCGACGTTTCGACGCGTTTGTCAGGGTAGCAGTTGTATGTAAGAACGAGCCCCCACAATCGTAATCTGTTGTCAGTACAAAAGGAAGACTTCATAGTACGGACAAACGGGCACCGGTCCTGGTTTCAGAACTAGTCAGATAGAATCAGCTGTAGCCGATAGCTACTTCAGCTGTTAGACGATTTGTTCGAGCAGTAAAAGTTATGTCTTTTGCTAACGGCGTTCACTGGTGGCGAGACCAACCGAAGTTGGACTAGTGCGTTGCCTGTAAGTGTGGGCGCGAATCAGGCAAAAGAACAAGCCGGCGCAAAGGCAGCTTAATACGTTTGCATCATAGCGACCTGCTGTACACATGTATGTGCCGACTGATAGAACTACAGTGGCGGCTTAATGCGGACGGCCACAGCGGTACGCGATGGACAAGCGAAGTAGACCGGTGAAGGGCCATCTGTGCCTATTAGCAGTACGGGCAATCATTGCACAGCACTTCCAATCCGCTGAGAGAAGTCATCGGACAAAGCCATTATTTTCTTATTGTATTCACGTGCAGACGTTCAACCTTTTTGATAACATTAGAAAATAGCTCCGTTTATTTGCAGGCTCACAACCGTAAACGAACGGAGACGCAAGAGGGATTTTTAGAGATTCCTTTCCACGCTTGCTTTCTCTCGCCTCTGAGCTTAACCCATACAAACATAGTAAAGTAACAGGCAAAGTCGACAAGGACACAAGGCGGGCCAATAACAGGTATACTAAGATAATAATATTCCTATTGTATGTCGATGGTACTGTTTTTTTTACCGAATCACGGGTGTGGGCTGCAAGAGGTAGAATGTCCTACATCTAATAACTGCTATCATATGTTGTCAATTAATAGTGAACATAATAACAAGCTTACAGTTGACAAGATTTTGTGGGCCGAGAAATCAGTCGCCCCCGACTCTGCAGTAGTCACCCATTATCCTCATTCCCACCCTGCCTGTTACATCTATAACTATGCTGTTTACTACACTTGAGAACATATAAATATCGATTCGAATCTTAGTTGTTTCCTTTTGGTAGAGGCCATTATACACCGTTAATTGTAAGGCTGGTGCGCTTTCGGCTAAGCTGAAAATACTTATTTTAAAGGCACTAGAAAGCCTGGGCTCGAAAAGCAAAAAGGTATACGTTTACCGCACAATTAGCAAGCCAGATTTGCGTATTGCCTCGAAACAGCAGATGTAGTACGATAAAATAGAAAAAAATCTGGTGTTAAATCGGACCTGTTGTAAGCACGTTTTTGTTTAGACTATGTATTACATATGTACAGTAAAAGGTGTAACCCTTTTCCTTTAGAAAAGAGTTATTTTTTACCAAAACATATTGTATGCTGATCGTATGAGCTCCGTAAATGACTATTTGGCAATCGGTATAAATTCTGGTTCGAATGAAACGTCTTCTCTCATCTGCTGATATGGAGATGTTTCGCCCAATAGTATCCCGCAGGTCAACGGTGAAACGGCAATAGGTAGGGTAGTATGTGGGTGTAAATAATCGCGTTCGCTTACCTGCAAGGAGATAGAAAAACAGCTCGAATTAGTAGTTTTTAGATAAAAATATTGTCTGCTAGTTTTTTTTTCTTTTTGTGAACTAGTACACGTGCATTAAGCACTTCACAAAAAAAAAAAGCGTCTTAGCTCTAGCGTATAACAAAATAGTGAAAGTTCCCAGCAATCGTTTCTACTCCAGTTATAGCTTAATTAACGGTTTCGGTATATGACTAACGGACGTGTTACGCTAACGGTGATCATGATTCGACAGCAAGATCACACAGTTATTTCAACAACAATGGCTAAATTTCAGCTACGGCAGAAAACCTATTTCTCGGTTTTTAATTACGTCCCGTGTTGAATCTGTTGCGTCACCGTCGCACTTAAACGTACGCGAACTTCGATCTATAAGATTGAATGTCAATGGAAATTATGATAAGGAAGCTGTTCTAAGATGAATAGGTATTTCCCTATTGGCGTCTCTGCTATTTGATGCACAATAAAAAATGGATGCCGCCGTGATCAGACAGCCTTATAGCAAAACCCATATAACCACCGTTGAGCATCACGTCGGGAACTGAAAGTCCAATCCATTCGGATCACACGATCTCTGCATCTGAATTTTATCGACACTGGTCACTAGTAGACATATCTCTGTTGTTGTAAACACAACGTTTTGATACTCGCTTCTATTCATCAACGACCAGCAAATTACTGTTGTCTTTATTCGTTTATTTTGGTATCTTGCACAAATATCCCATTAACAATGTCTGTGCTTTTTTGTTTCTTCTTTCTTCAACAACCGCTGTCTCTGCAGTCTGTCACGCCACCAGACAGTGTTCGTATTAGCCGCTGCTGTTAACGGAGCATCAGCGGATGAAAAAAACAAGAGCACTGAATGAAGTGGTAGGAAATAGTTGTTACACGATCTTTCAATGTGTCCAAAATATGTCCACGCATAGATTTATGTATGCGGAAAAGTCCGAGCTGACGATGCAGACTAGGACAACAATCTCGGATTGCCAGCTGTTGCTGTGATTGATAACGATGAGGGTGATTTATGATTGTTGTTGTTGTTGTTGTGATGCTTATTTGGCAACTGCGTCGTCTCTGCGGGGGCGGAAGGACCACTGTTGTTGTTGTTGTTGCTGCTGCTGCTGCAGGCTCAACTGGTGCAAGAAGGCCGAACGCTATTGCCGCAGTGCCGCTGAACGGTGTATGCGGCAGTAACAATTGTAGTTTTCATCGTAGGTGATACCTATGATGATCGCGCAGACGCTGGAGCAACGATTCAGAGTTAGAGTTTGTATACACAAATCCAGTTCTTGCCGCAGCAGCAGTTAGCGCCAGTGAACCGTAAAAACACACACTTTCGATAGTTCGTCCACCGCTCGCTAGTTAACTCATAGATGAGAATGAACAAGTGTTCCACGTCGGTGTCCCAAGCAAATCCACCGTACAGTTGCTAATGACAACGGTAGCTAAGACGGCTGCCTCGAGGGGGGTTCGAGCAGCACCTTACCCTCGTCCCGTTCGGTTGCTATAGCAACCGAAAGCAAGATAATATTAAACAACTGGATCATATTGTAGCAGCAAAAATAGCGACGAAATCATTATTTCGACGTTTCAGCTCGTTTGCTATACAATAATATAAACTATTGTTATAAAATTAATTATTTTCGGCGTTACTTAAAATAATAGGTATTATATTAAT
This sequence comes from Varroa jacobsoni, assembly GCF_002532875.2. NCBI lineage: Eukaryota > Metazoa > Arthropoda > Arachnida > Mesostigmata > Varroidae > Varroa > Varroa jacobsoni. The sequence goes on from NW_019213149.1 coordinate 195,410, forward strand.
AGTATGCAAGCAATATGCAAAGTGGCCATAGCAGCAACGATGACCAATTTCTAAATTACTGCTAGTGATAGCAACGCCCAGTCGGTCAATTTCAATATTGACTTTTCCCGTAAAATACGTTCACCGGTTAATATTGTCGTTCTTATTATCTCTGCTTCTGAAATATTCTAAACTCGTCAACAATCGATTTCTGTTCGCGCAACCAGGGTCAATTTGTCATACGAATTTTAAGTAAATTTTCGGTATATGGTCTCTGCTGAATTTCTCCTCAAAAAATAGCTGGGAATCACGGAGATGTGGGAGAGAAAATAGTATTTATAATGTATGAAAAACATAGAGTAGAAATTGGCCAGTACCGTAGTACAGAACGAGTTGATACGTACGAGGAAAGCAACCAGATGCACTTATTCCGTGATTTGACTCCTGAGTGGCACGCCCCTGGTGATGTACGGGAACTTCCGCCTGACGTTGTTTCAAAATCAGCAACGACTGACGACCGTTCGATAGGTGCTTGACATGTCTGCTCGGTACATGTATTGTTGTAAATTTAAAGCACGAAAACTGACAGCCCTTGAAATACGCTTTCTTAACAGCCGACAACGACAGCTGCAGCAGCATAGTGACTCTCAACGTATAGCGAGAGGGGTCTACATGGATCCTTCATTACTGGTGGGTGCATGGACGAAAATGAAGTCGTATTTGTTCAACGTGCTGCCCTTCTGGTGGCCTGTTTATACGTCCCTCATGCACCATCCAGCTGTTTCAACGACAGACAGCTTTATGCTCCTTTGATCGGAATGACTGCCTGGATCGGACAAAAAAGATGCATCCCGCGTGCAGTGAGTTCCGCCCACAGCTGGAAATAAGCTTGTTCACTCTGGCAAAAAGTGACCTCAATCACATACACAATCATGACGAATTAGGTTGGCATCACCGACGAAATACTATCAAAGGTTTTGGATACAGACCAACATTTGGGTATCCGTTCGGCCTCTACGGACACAGAGGTCGGGGATTTTAGCATGGAGCAACTGACGGATCGATGGCCACACAGTCAACGACCATCGAGTCCATGGATTCGGTTAGGGTTGTAAAATGCAGCGTGGCACATTCCGCTTGCTACAAGATACTTTTATCAAGTCATCCCTGTACCTAGGTCCATGGCAGCCTTGTAGCTTATGCCTGTCGACAACATCGTGCCGGTGCCACACGCACTGCATGTACATGTAGGTCCGTTTCAGTTTTCATGAATGGTCAAAAAAGTTCCTAACATTTGACTCGTAGGACTATTCCTGTTCCTAGACCCGTAACGGTCCCGATCTATAAGAATGTGCAGTACCTTTTCGGGAACATGCGCCCGTGGCACTCCATCGGCACGTCGTGGTACGAGTGCCTGTACGTAAGGTTGAACAACCCGTTGCTGTACCGACCAAGGTATCCGATCTTGAAGAGGTGCCCGTTAAAAAGCCTGTTTCAGTCTTCATCAGGAAGGAGCATGGCTGGCGAAAGAGTGAAAATCACGTCCACGTCTACACCCGATAACGACGCACGTTAGATCAGACCTACCTATTATATTGGCTATAAATAAGACCTTATTTCACTTACTTCACTATATCATAATAAGGCGAAGCTAAAAATATGTTAGGGTAAAGCAAGCATAATCTGTACGAACATTTTCATCATATCTGTGTGTCAATCCACACCAGCAGCATAAGTACGGCGTCACAGGCACCATCGTATGACCAAATTACTTGTTGACATTATTGATTGTGCTGACGGAGGCACTGATAATACTTGGGGCGTTGTCGCTTACTGGGTGCTGCCAAAGCAGCAGTGACGGTGATTGTGGTGGTAATGCTCGTGTTAATAACTGTAACGTACGCAACGGTCACCGATGAAGTCATTTTGGACACTGCTAACCACATGTTCATCATTCCCCTTTCGTGATTGCGTTATTGCTTTATGAACCTATCTAAAAACGCGCCTAGTCCAAGTCCACGGCCTCCCTTCAGTTTGCCAATCTGTCAATCAAGCGATCGTCGTAACAGTGTGATACCACATTAGTTGTGCGTATGTGGCTATCGCTAGTAATAGCCGTAACATTGCCAGCTACATCTATCTTGTTGTTGTCAACGTTTCGCTGCTGCCACCCCATCGTCGTCTTCGTCGCTATCATCACCAGCATCGCCATATTGAGGACCAGCTATGTGTTGTCTAAATTGCATAGCTTAAGCAGCAGCAGCAGCAGCTGCAGTAAACGGCCAGGGCCGTTGTACTAGTAGTAGGTCTAGATCTGTTTCGTCCACCGTCCGCTACTTTATGACGACGGCCCAAATCGCGGCCCTAGTGACGACCAGTACAAATTGTACCTACCCCCCATCCGCATCCCCTGAGCAAGCTTTTGATAGTAGAAATACTAGCAGTAGTAACAATTTCTTATCATCTCTATCTATCCATGCTGTTATTTTTAGTTAATGTCTCCCGCCAATGCCTCGTGCTTGTCTCTGATACTTTTTGAACTGTTGTTGTGCCCGCTGTAACCACTGCCGTAACAATTGCATTGCGTCTGTTATCATCGTTAGGTTGAGACGGGTGCATTTTTGCGTAAATCGTTCAATTTTATATATATGTTATATAGAGCAATAGTAATCATAGCAGTCGCATTATCTTTGTCAATTGTAGGTCGCAGAAAGGGAGGGTTGGCGATACCGTTGCAATGTGCTAATGTGACTGCACAGCATCCGCAACAGAGGCGGCCTTGTCGTCGAATAATTGGAAGTGGCCGAGAAATGTAAGGACGCATTTCTCGTCCCGTTTACGACTGCTTGCGCCGGGCAGCTCTGATCCTGATGACAATGACTATGATTGGAGCCGTATTTTCGACTTAATCTCCTCATGGCTTTTCATGCTACCCGTCACATCTGACATGCTCAACTCAGTAACTATTCTTTACCACTAGAAACGTCTACTTTTGTTTCTGACACTGCGTTGATCCGATCGGATCCGTGCCAAGCCACTAAGTCAACCCCAGGCACTATAAGTATATTCGTATGAGCCATCCCATGGCAGGGTATGACGCAAGCTAGGGATAACAAATCAGTCCACTTTGTTACAAGTGACTCCTTGAGGTCTCAGACGGTCGGTCTCTGGCGAGCTTGACTTGGGATATCGTAGCTTGCCTGGCCAGCAGACAGGCAAGAAAGGGACCGCGCGGGCATCATCATCAACTTTATCTGTTGACTCTCTGCTCCCTCCTACCGTTGAAGAGAAATGCAAACCTTTTAAATAATCAGCGGCAGACCCATCAGCGTCGCGGGTGTCTCTCTTTGTAGCCGTAAGCTCTTCGTCGCCATAGATGTTCATCGAAAGCGAGGAAAAAGGAGAAAGTTACTGAGTAATCTATTCGCGGCGCTGGTCTATCGCCCCCCCCACAAAACATCTTTGACTCCCCAATAACTGCCGTAGCGGATGTTCATCTTGCATGTTGTCGTATTGTTGTTGCCGTTTTTTTTGCTGTTGTCTGGTGTGTTTGCGTTTATCTCTGTGTACGTGTTTGAGTCACAGCATTCATTGCTCTGTAAGCCGCTACGCGTCTGGGCATTTGGTTTAGCGTTCAGCAAAGAGCGCTGTTGCAGGGTAGACATTGGTGTGAAGAATTTTGAGCTTTTCCCGATGTACAAGATTATCGAAGCAGTGAACCATTGGATCCCGTCCGACATCTTTGTTGACATCGTATCCACAACAGCGGAAAACGGCCGGATGGGTTGGTCCTGTCATCGTAAGTGCTGGACAGAAACCTACTTGGAGGAACGCCTATTCTCCCCTTGTATCTGCAGCGTGCCCATACGCATACACACACATTCACACTTAACCGAGCACAGTTACGTAACGCAGTTCGATCGATTTCAAACGTAAAAAATATAGTACGTCATATTACTTGGCGACGGCGACGGAACATCCGCTCTGTTTCTCTGTCTCCATGTGCGTACCTGTACCGTTTTTTCTGTTTATGATACGCGGACAGCTAGCCATTATCTCCTCAGGGCTGGGTGCGGGCGCGCGCGCGCGCGCGCGTGTGTGTCATTATTTCAGCCGCACTCCGCCAACGTACATGCCGTCTGCTGACCTCGCCCCCTGACTGAAGCAGATTAATAAAAAGATACATTTTATTTGGGTAAAGATTGTGGTGCCCGCTAGCGGTTACTGTTCGACCTGGCGTGGAACAACCCGCGCAGTGACATATATGACGCTGCTATTGACAGTTTGCTTAACTGTAGGATATTAGTGCTGCTATAACGAGGTATAATTTAGTATGTCTTCTTTTTAGCGAGCTACCTCATGATGAGGTCAAGACGTTCCTTTATCGTGTAGTGTATTTTGCTTTAGAGCATGCAAATGAGTATGTAGACTTGGCCGGCCTCTGTTTTTAGGTGCGTGCTAAATACTATCGTAAGGGTCAGCCAGTAGACTGATGGCCATATTCAAAGTGCTCTTGTTACTGTTTTAACATTTGTAATGTTTATTGTTATAGAATTGCGAACAGACGAAATAAGGCAAACTGCCCAAGTACAACTGACCGATATTAGAACGAGTGTACACAAGATATGTTAACGTGTACACACACGGGCACTAAAATACATATAACCGCATACGCAGTGCATTGTACATGCAGTCTCGTCCGCAAAATGTCCTAATTAGCACCTATTAAAATACTTTGTGTGAATATAAACCACGCTATCAGTTGTCATACGATCGACGTGCTGTTGTGGCAGTCTTTTTATGATATGATTACCATATATATATATATATATATATCTATATAGGGTATATGTATATATACCTATATGAAATCATAATTCGTAACGACGCATGAACCGTACACGTTTCGACGAAGGTCCTATCGCTCATATCAGAGATAGTTCAGGCGATTTTTGAGCTCGATGACACGAACGCTAATAATAATGTATCAATGTACACTACGTTCGATGCTAAAGATAGTAAACGCGTAGAGAAAACGGCTAAAAAAAGAAAAAATAAAGCTATGTTTTTTGTTGTAGCACAACATTGTACAATGTGGTTGATATTTGCAGCAGTGATGCTATGCCATGTATTGCTGCTTAATTTTTGCACGATTTTGTTGTTCATTGTTGCTGGCACATAATATGCTCCATCGTTGGAACCGTTGTTAGTTCTACTGCCGTTGCATTGAGTTTACAGCGTCGAGCCGATCATCTGGCTGTCGATGGCGGGATTAATGTCGATAACGAGAAATAAACGAGGCTTTCCTTGAACTATGCGATACTGATCGTTCGTTGCGAGTTTTTGGGTAGAACCTTCCTGCTAAGTACTTTTTCATCCACTGTCTCCTTCAATCTACTGTTTGTCGTTTCCTATTGTTCCGTCCTGGTCCTTTTGTTCTGCTCTTTACCTAATTGCTTGATTTCTATTCGGTTCGTTAACAGCCAGTGATCGCCATTGCGACCGCTACCTCAATTCGAGAATGAACAATATCAGTTCGTATGTGTGTACATGTAATAATGAAATCTGCGTGAAGACTATAGTCGGAAGCTTCTAGGAAAAAACTCACTCTGCATATTGTGTTGAATGGACTTGCCACCAGCGGGCGCCAGCCATCAATTTGTCGTGCTATAGCAAATACTTATGTTCCTGGGGTAGCTGGGAAAACAAAGTTGATCAGAATAACTAACTTCTCACATGTTCTTCCTAACAGAATCTCTTGGCTCGGTCGCTGTTAACGAAGTGTCGGCTGTCGAACAACACTGGACGGTGACAAAAGAAGGGCGTGCATTTACTGAGTCCGGTCAGCAAAGCACGAGGGGGCATTGATATCACTTTGGAGGATACCGTTGTCGGTGCTTGTCTAATGAACGAGGCCATTGTTATTGATCGCATGTGTCTGCCACTGTCGTTTTTGGTCCTTCTACAACCGATCACAAATCGTACATGTACTACGTCGCGATAAAATAGAAGGAGGACACTAGTAGGTACGTATATAGGTACGAGGTGGAAGCTATGCTATACAGGACGGCAATTGTCCAGCATTTGCCAAATTTTCTTAAAGATTGTCCGGAGAAAAGTGGTTGGAGCTTGCAGGACAAAATCTGTTCGCTCTAACCTTGTGAGGCATACACAAAACGGGAAAACTTCTGTATGCGTAGATCAATTTTTTTAACGACGAATATATAGTACAGATAACCGAAGTGTAGCATTTAGCAGAGTGCAATTTAATAACAGCGGTTTCTTACGGTTAGATACTATAGTGCGCGTGCCTTCGAGCCCTTCAGACGGGATTCGGTTTTTTTTTTCTATGTAGCCCAGTTATAATGACCCTGCCTCTTATTTAATTAGCGCTCATAACGTAGGATCAAATGAGCATAGTTTTATTACCTTGCGATGCTAATTCCAGCAGAGCTAGCTGGTTCATGTCCATTGATTACTATTTCGAATTGGTAGAATTTATAGAGAATAGGTTGGTCACAAAAATGCCCTTCGGTTCTTGTTATTATTATGAATAGTAATACCAATAATCGTGAAAATAATAGTGAAAGATCTATTTCTTTTAATAGGGCTCAAAACACCTGCTTGACAGTATGGCTTTCAAATACGCAAACTTTTTTCTATGCTAGAGTATCTTAATCATGATCTTAAACCCTATAACTTTGAATTTCTGATCAAAAACTTATCGTAACGTAAAATTACTCGTCGTTTAATTTCAGGGCCGGCTTGTCTAACGCTGATTTCTTTGGGAGCTGTTTATGCATTCAACAAATTAAACGTTTTCTTTACCTTTCTCTAGAGCGGTTAAAGCTGAAGCGGAGGTCGATGACGCTACTACATTCAACAACGCTACTACAAGCTTTTCCGCGTTCAGCGGCGAACTTCGTTTGAACGCGTTTACGTTTTCATCCGTTTCATTGAAATCAATTTTTTCTCACTGTGACCGTTGCACTGTGACTGACCATCGCCGATGCGTCTGGTTGACGCGTGGCCGCAAACCAGCAACAAGCGTCGAGGACTTAAACGCTGCAAGGTCTATCTATGCAACAATGGTTGCTAACCTGACTTCGTTTCTATCACCCACGAAGAATAAGACTGGTAAGCCACGAAGCATTGCAGCTCCCGTTGTCTTAGCCGTAACGATCATTCTGTTTTGTTTCGTTGCAGTTATCGTGCCGCAGCTCGTCCTCGATCAACGACAACATCAATATGATTAATTGCGATATATTTGAATGCGATGCCGGTGTCGGCGAACGATTTCGTAACGGTCCACGAAACGAAGCTACGAGCAAAACTTACCAATCACGCCACGTACACCAAAAGTAAAACAAAAATAGAAAATAAGAGAAGGAGCATATACGTCAGGGTGCGTACGCCTGATTTGGGGGGATTTACACGTGTGGTAGTGGACAAATAGGACGAATGTTTGCAATGACGTTCTTGTTGCTGCCGCTGATGACATTGCTAAACCTATTCTACGCCGTCCAATGTAGCACCGAAATTTCGTAGAGGATTTTGCCTATCGAACTGTGAAGTGTATTAAATCGCCGTTAGTCAAAGGAGTAGCAGCACTATCATACCGATGATATCTGTACGGGGCGGTGTTATTTATGTAGGCGTCAACTGCCGATCGAAGCGGCGAACAAAGCAGGATTTTTTAACTGCTGGCCAGTGTCGAACAGAAAAGGCTTTCGAAGGCAGGGATCACCTTAAAAGATAATTGTGTATTGCCAAGCAAAGGTTGGCCATGTTTAGTATATGTGTTTGTTCTCCTATATACCTGGTCTCCTATATATCTCTACGCACAGGCTATAACTGTTCGTTCTTACGCCCACTCATGTACAGTAGAGACTGGAAAGGTGATGAGAATACGTTTCTACTGTACAGAGGCGGTGGCTGTTCCTGCTCCTATCATTGCTATCCCAACGATTCAGCTGCTCAGCTCATCTGCGCGAGCCATCACAGATTGCTAGTCGCTGTATGGCACAATTTCTACGGACGCTGCCCATTTGGGTGCCCGCCAAATACCCGAAAAGTGCAAAAGAAAGTGTTGAATGTTTGGGTTCGTTGCGTCTCACTAGCGTCTGTGCGGTTTTGCTGTATTCACTAGTCGCGCGCGCACCGTAGCGGCGTCTCTAGAAGCGGGCTCGTTTTGTATGTGACTAGTGGGCTTGTTGGTTGGTTGACGTCCGTTCGTTCCAGCATTGTGGAGGCAAGGGCAAAAAGGTTTCGGCAGTTGCCTTCGAAGGATTGGACATGGTCCGCGCACCGGCCAGCGGGCAGCGGGCATCGGACGCATCGTTAAATCATCGATGAATGCCATGGTCGGCTGCGCCTGTCTATGCATCGGCTGATACAGCCTCCGCGGCCGCCCTTGTGTTGTTGTTGTTGTTGTTGTTGTTGTTGTTGTTGTTGTTTCCACTGTCGTTGTTATTGTGATGTGTTGGATGCGGGAACAGCGAGAGGAGAGCAAGCATGCTACAGGAACTAACGCTACTATCGGACTGCGACGAAAGATCTGGCCAGCGGGCCATGTCCGTTCACTGTTGCTGCTGCTACTGTCGCTGCTGCATTGCATTGCATTGCAGTGCAGTGCTGGGTGAAAGGGGCCTTTCCGCGCTGGTCGAGAGCAAGGGATGGCGCGCAAGAGACAACGTTTGTCAGACCAGCCCGCCTGGACTGGCTGGCTTACTGGCGGACTGGTGCCTGGCGGTTCGTTTAGCCGTCGCTACCGAAGGAGACGGCTGCAGCGAGACAGCTGCCTATGTCCTCGCTGCTATTGGTGTTGTATTCTCGCTGCGTGTAGGGGTATTTAACGGACCGGGCAACTGGTGCCAGATCAGTGTGCAGTGTGTTGTGTGTGTACCTTGTCGACCGTCGGATACAACGGATAAACCGGACAGCCATCATGAGGGTCTTCGGCGGACTCTTGGCGCTTGTTGGCGCCACTGCAGTGGCGCACGCTGGTGGCCACGGCTGGGAGCCGCACGGCCACGTGCATGAAGTGGTTAAGTACGTGCACAAGATTGTGCCTGTGCCCAAGCCCATCCCAGTGCCGAAACCGTTCCCTGTGCACAAGTACGTACCGATTCCACATCTCATCCATGTACCTAAGCCAGTGCCGGTGCCCGTTAAGGTGCCAGTGGTAAAGAAGATCCCGAAGATCGTGCACGTGCCGAAGGTCGTGCCAGTGCCAAAGCCGGTCCCTGTCCCACATCATGTGCCAGTCCCGGTGCCTGTGCCCGTTTACAAGCATGTCCCAGTGCCCGTCTACAAGCACGTCCCCGTCCCTGTCGTGAAGCACGTTCCCGTGCCTGTCAAGGTGCCCAAATTTATTCCCGTGCCAGTGCACAAGATCATCAAGGTGCCTAAACCAATTGCCGTCCCAGTGAAAGTGCCCGTCTTCAAGGAGGTCATTGTCAAGAAGCCCGTTGAGGTTGGAGTACCCGTTTACATTAAGAAGAAGAAGATTGAGCATCACGGATGGTAAACTGCTTGTGAGAAGCATCACGTCTAATGGGAAACGAAACACGACAATAACGATAATATGCGGATTATTTACTGCCAATATGTACTATGCACTAACGAGTATCAAACCGCCAAAAAAGGGGCACGTGCCCCTTCTCCAAAATCCTTCTATGACTGCTTGCGAAAGTACAATGAGATCGTTGGTGCACGAATCGCGCGCTTCCGCACCGGAATTTACCCTCGAATTAAGTGGCGTGGCGTGTGCGCGATGTCCTTAATGGGATGAATTTATGTTACATCAGGATTGTCCTGACGAGAAGTAGGGAAGCAAGGAGAATCAACGTAAACGATGTCTTTCACCTATGTCCTTCAAAATCAGTAGGAACCCTAAGCTACGTCCTACCACATCGAAGTTGAAACCTACAGACGGAGAAACACCATAATGTCAAAAGTGAAACCAACCATACGAACGGGAATGAATATCGAAACGAGATCATAGAGATATGCCGTCCAACATCGATAGACCAAACAGATAAAGATAGAAAAAATCAAACGCGAAAGAAATATCATAATAAATAAGAAATGGCGGTCATTTCATTTATGTTACGGTTGCTGGATTCAACTGTACGCCAACCAAATAGTCCAAATCATGTAAATACTGTTGTAACTGTATATAGTCTCATAGTGAGCGTAATGTATTTCGTAATAAATGTCTGCATCGAAAAAAACACAAGATGTTTGTGCTAACGTTTTTATTAATGTCATTGTTTAACTATTGTGATTAAGCTTCTAATGATTATTGCTTTGAAGTGTGTCCCTGCCCGCACGTGAGGGTGTCTATCTGTACCCGGTGAAAGTGAAGCCGTCTGTGTGCATTGTTTGTGTGCCTATTATAATTGTTATGACCATTGCGTTCTTTTTGTTTTCGTTGAACATGCTGCCGAGGCTATTTGCGGAAGTACTGCTTTTTTTGGTTGATGCTATGACGCTGTTTAAGAAGCGCTCAAAATTAGCTGGAAGCAACCGGAAGCTGTACGATCAATAGTCATTCGACAAGTGTTCGTTGTGTCCTATGTTTATCCTGGCGTATATATATGCCTTTTGTGCCTTTGAACCTATGCATGTCCGTCTGAGACGTGTGCTTCTTCTGGTTAGGGACAAGTGCCACTAACACCTACCTATTGATCGGTTTGGCTTGCTACAGGCCGAAAGGCATACGTAAATTCTTATCTTTTGTATATCACCTACCCTCTACGATTCAAAGATTCGACTATGTACAGGCAGTAGTAAGAGAATCAATGAAGTGTCTTCATTTCCAGTTGTTCTATTCGCTGTTGTACGCTTCCGTTTAAGTAAATGCTAGTTACTGCTGGACGTGCGTGTGAATGTTATTAGCAGAACATTATTCGAAACAAGCACAATGCTTTGTTGACATTTGTGTTCGTAGAAGTAATAGCAGTAGTAGTACTGGCGGCGGTTGTGCTATACGTACGCAAGGTATTTGTTTTTCGCCGACGTCACGTTGCCCCCGGGCACTTTTTCCTTGTTACCTCTCGGAAATTTGCCACTCCGTCGTCTCGCTAAATCAAATGAACTTCTCGTATGTTTTACGGCAATTGAACGCCGCGCGATCGGCAGCCATGTTCCTTTAGGTTAGCTTGGCTGAGACAGAGATGACGACGAAATCTAACAACATGAATTAGCATTAGGAACAAATAATAATGAAAGTAATAAATAATACCAGTGGCACTGCAAGTACGACGCGCGTGTCCTGTTCCCAGCACATCAGCCGTTATCACATTTAAAAAAAAGAAAACAAATAACTAGCAAAAGAAAACGAGTACGCGTCAACGTCGTCATGTTGGCAATAATAGATTAACTAATATATAGTGAAGCGGATGGACGATGGAGAAAACGTTAAAGGTTGTCGTAACCTAGGAGGTAGTTCTAATCTCTACCAGCTGCAATACACAGATGACTGCGATAGCGTAACGTTTTTGGTGTTTAATGGGGTACAGCCTGCCGATAGAAGATATAACCTAATGATTCCTTGCTGTTGCTGTTGCTACAATGGCGTGTCCACCCAAAAAATATGGCCGCCAACCAGACACTTAAAACTGACACTATATCGCATACACTTTTCAGATAGTACTGCCCCGACCCCCTAGCCCTGCACGGCGTAAACTTTATCAAGAACCACTGTCAATTCAATATATATATATATATATATATATATATAACGTATGCTATTGAGTTTTGGATGGCTGAAGGGCGCTCGATGCGACAGCAGGTGTCAGCCGATTTGCGCATTCATACAAATTTTGGCTACTTATTAAAAATCGTTCCCTTCGCCCTATTCTTCTCTTCCGACAAAACCTCCAGTTACAACCGATCCGACGAATCGGCGCCTCAATAGCTGGTCAACAGCACACCGAATTGGCAGCCAGCGGGTCAGCGCACACAGATCGTTTTTTATCTTTCTTTTGTGTGTTCCCTTGAAAATATATCATCTGATGCCGCGGCTAGAACACAACGTTAGCTGCCCCTGACGGCGGTTATTTCTACCTTTGCTACGACAATGACCACTGCTAAGATCGCTACCGCCATCGCTATTACACAGCTGCGACTACGGTTCGGCAACACAACAATTTATCCATCCATCCACCCATCCACGGAGAGAAACCGTAGCTTCGCTCCGCTCCGCTCCGCTCTAATATGAAATCGACCGAGCAATCCTACCAGCAACAACGACTTGCCAGTCCCCCAGTTTTCTTCTTACGAGCCGCTGATCCAATTCCTACGAGCGGGCAGCAATACATTCACATCATTTGTTTGCGTGTGTGGGGGGTGTCTGGCTGGGGTTTACGTTTGCGCAAACGTAAAATTTGCCGAGGGGAAGAAATTACGTGCGCCGAACACAAATCGCCACGCAAAATGCTGTTTAATAGTGAAATCTAGCTTTAGTATGCTTCTGTGGTAATAATGGATCCGAATGCAAGTGATACGTATTGCATGGCGCGCAAAACGTGTGATATAATTTTTGGTGACGCAGCCTAGGTCCTATAAGCCAGCCCCATTAGGCCAACTCCGCGGAAAGGCTGCCATTATGAAAGAAATGACAGTTTTTTAGGGCGCGCGCGCCTGGTGAAAGAATCATTTAAACGAAAGCTGATGGAAATGTCATAATGAAATTAACAACATCAGACAAAGTCAATCTTTTCTGACGACCGATTGTACAAATAGGCTAAGGGTCAACTATAAAAAATTTCATTTTACATTTGATGCGACACAACGGCTAGGCCAACTTCCAAGGAGCAGAGCTGTCTAGATTGTCTTCCAAGGTGGACTGTCGGAAGGGACACCGCTAATTATATATAGCAGAATCGTGTCGAAAGACATCCACAAACAAAGTAATTAGCTTTCACGTAACGTAAGAATAAAGTGTAACTCACCTATATTGACGTGTCTATGGTGAATAGCACCGGCTTTCTACTATGCTGAATTATCTATACTTTTGTTATCTATAGAATAACATATGCGTGTCTTTGCGATGCGCGTATCTGCGTGCGTATGAGCAGGAGTCAAGCCGTAGCCCTTTTTTACTCCTGCAGCAGCGATCGTTGTTTTTACTTTGGTGTTCAGTCGATCACACAAACAAGTCCAGGCGACTTTTGATGAATAGGCAAACGAAGCATTATTTTTAGTTGTCTCGGCCGAAAGAGACGTAGCTAATGACGGCATAAACATACACAAAAACTGATTTTATGACACGTCACGCCACAGAGAGGAAATGCCGACCCAAGTAGGCTATCTAATTAATCTGTATTGGGTATGTGTTTATAATATGCGTTGGTACATACACGCACGCTGTCCTTGTACCGTGTTAAATAAATATGGCCAGTAACCATAGAGGAGTACACAAACGAATCAACCGGGCAACTCTAAGAGAGGCCGCTGTCAATACGACGCTATTTTTTGCGACCGTATATGGCAACCGAATATACGTATTTTATTGATTAACTAAGCTGAAAGTCATCAGTCTCTGACGTTATAATTTACTTTACATTTTTATATATGATCGACAGGACGCCACGCTGGGAGTCGTAACCTGTGTCGTTGAGCTCCTACCTAGTTGGCAGCTGAGATCGAATCTTCTGATTTGCATACGGTCGCTTGACGCTAGGCGTATACAGATAACCGATCACAGACACCATTTTCTTTCGTGTCTTATCGTTATTCTAGCATTACCGTTCCTAGTGACGAGTTAACCTACGAATTGTGACGGCTATAAACTACTATGGTTCTGTATGTTGTGGCTATTGTTGATTAAAGCACATTCAATGACAGCTCTGCGGTACTGGTTATTTCAATTTGTCCTATCAGCTCTGCGGCTGCTGATCACCGTTATGTAATAATCAATGCATATTGACTTCGTTAGCATTGCAACCATCATTATCATCGTAACAATTTTGTCATTGTTGTCGGATCAATCGAAAAGAACGTTGTAGTACGTACGATACTTCACCCAATTTTGCAGTGCCAGCGGCGCCATTGCAGTCATTCAAGGTGCGCGCGCGGTCACTGCTAATGCTGCTATGTGGGCATACGATCCATCGGAGCGGCAAACCATCAGGCACGACAGCCCCCAAGCCGCCCACCGCTTTTGCCCGCCCCTCCCTCCCTCCCTCCCTCCATCCATCAAAAATTCGTCTACAACTCGCTCAGACGAAAAAAAAAAAACATTTGCAAAATGATCGAAACAAAGCGGATAGACTAACCGGAAAAAATCAAGGAGAAGCGACGAGTTGGCAGCGCTAGCTGAAGACCCATGCAAACCGTTGCTTCAAAACGTTGCAGGAAAGGCCAATTAAAGATATCGTCGGGTGAGACTATTAGTACTGAGGGGGCTGACTTTTCGATACAGCGTAAGAAGAAGGAAGACTGTGAAAGTTTTTGCGCAATACCCATAGTGGTCGCGACTAACGCTGGCCATGATTTGTAGCATAGCGATGGACAGCATTGTTCCGCTGAAAGATGCTACATACACCACAGTGAAGGCCTACCTAAAAGACAGTCATTAATGTCCGAGGCTCAAAGGCCATGAAATTTGAAATCATAAAGAAACAACGCGATTTCTTTGCGGTTGTCCAGACATCCTGCCGTTGGGTAGCGAAAAAATCCAGGATAAAAAGTACATACTATTCAATCTTCCGTAAACTGATTAATGTGAGTGCATATCGGTGTCTCTCTGTTAATGTAGCAACAAGGATCAACAGAGCCATATCACTTACATTTGAGCACGTAAAATTGAAATTGGTATAGAAGTTTTGATCGCCAAGCGCAAAGCTATTATTATTATTATTATTATTATTGTTTTTTTACCAAAAATCTAGTTATTCATAAAATAGTCATAAGCTGTCTTATGACTTGTGTTAGGATTATTTTACATATGAAGTATAAGCCCCGACAGGCACATATACTATACAATTTTCTTCCTATTTTCAAAGTTCTTTTCATCTGGCAATAATGGGTACGTATAGAAATGTTAATGTGGCCACAGGAGCCAATTATGAGGCTTCTGTTAGTTTCGACTTCGGCGGCCAACTACGACTTATTTCACTAACCCAACTCTGTCAGCTGTTTTGTCTGTGCTGCCGATATAATAAAACGGCACGAAGGAGCAGTGATTTGCGATACAGATAATGAGCCGTATCCGCTGCCTTGTCACGGAAGGTATCGATTGACTATCCTAGACATTTAACATAAACATTGGCGACTTCATTTAGACTACAAAATATCAACAACCCAAAACCGATTCTATAAAGTAATAGTAAGTTGGGTCAATCACGACTTTGATTATCCCAGAAGGTGACAAAACCACATCAAATACAAATATTCTTCTGTCTTCGAATAAGTTACCACTGAAGCAACAGAACTGAAGCTATTTATAAAATAACCCTAGACCGTTTCAAGACTTAGATCGCAGACTGTGTGCCTACCTTGTGGTGTTCCTATAAGTCAATTAGCCCCATCAATCGCGCAACTTTTGAAGCAATTACCATATTCATTTTATCAAGGCAAATCACAGCATAGTCCAGACTTCAGCGACTCAAAATTACTTCGAAGACTCAACGGCAGGAGAAATCCCTCTCAGAAATGATGGCTGTCCCCGTGATATTGCAATAATCACATGTTTGCCTGATGAGACGTGGTGTTCTAGGGTTGAGCCCGGGAATGGATATACTTCGTCTCACTCTCGGAGTTAGCAGTTTCAAACGATGCTTATGTATGGTATGTAAACTTGAAAAACTCATTGAGTTACCGGCGAAAACGCCCAGTTAATGATGCATATGGAAATGATTATAGAATCCGTGTTTTAACGTTGCTCAAAACCCACAAGGACTAGAGAAGACGTAGAAGAAGATGAATTACTAGCACCGAAGCACCAGCTAGTTGGTGCCTTAGATTCTTTTTGTCTCATATAGAAGTCCCGAGACTACAAGGGGAAGGACGTCTGCAATACATTTCGTTTAACTAGCTTCTTAATTTCATTGCTCTTACACTTATTTTTTTTTTAATTGATATTGTTCGAGCTCTTTGAGTTTTTTAAATTATTTTTGGGCTTTCCTTGACCAGAATTTTCTCGAGGTAATCTCATTTTAGCTTCCCTCTGTCCATCATGAAGCAGCGGCAATGCATTGCGACATGTCCACCATTTTACTTCTTATCATTTCTTATTTCAGTGATCTTTTTCAGCTTCCCTTTTGCGGCCATGATTCGTGTTCTAAGAAATCATGACATAATATTTTCCCTCAGTCTAAATCAAAATTAAAATTCTTTATATTTTTATTATGAGAAAATTCCCTTCGACCACCATCTTACCTGAAATCATTATCGCATTACATCTTGAAGACATGAACGTTGTCCAACGAAGGCAAAACAATAGTAATGATATATCGTTTTCATCAAAAGCGAGGTGAGATAAACCGAACTGCTTATTAAATCATTGTATATTGCTACATTGTAAGTAGGATTATTGAATGTATGGGATCTCTACGGTGGAAGTAGCTGTAGTTAATAATGGAAGACACGCAGGAACGCATCTCGTACCTGAAGAAACCTAAAGTTGAAAATGTAAAACAAATCCGACATTACTAGTAGAAAGGCGCACGCTTTTCTCCTCTAACTCAAGTTTTCTCGTTAAACTTTACTATTTTGGAAACATAACGAGTGACTGCTTTATCATAGGATATCATTTATTATATGAAATAGAGTGGTATACAGAAGCTCATAGAAGCTCCAAAAGAGTGCTTTTCACGTTTCGGCCAGATGCACGCCGAGACAATTTTACACCTGGATATAGATAGCTTCCAGTAGACGAAAAGAGCAATAATATTGACCTTCTTTACGCACACGCACTGATCGTTTGAGTGATTTTATTAACGGCCAAGTGTATTATCTGACAAAATTTACGAAAGAGTGAGCGACTGAGTCTGATTGCGAACGGAAATCTAACACTTCTGATCTCTGCCTTGGTGACCCTGTGAAGTATCTATAACAGGCGGTCTTCGCGAGAATTGTACAAGTCGCATCCCGCTCAATCTTCGCATCTAAAAAGCTTTGTGACGAAAAATACAATGGATAGCTATGTGACTTAACCTGGGTGAAGCTTGCGTGAACTTAGATGAGATTTTAAATTGTCATACAAAACCTATTAGATATATTAGGCCAAATATTTCCGTTAGATTCAACTGAGCTTAAGGAAAATATCATCAATCCTTTTTCCTGCATATTACATATTGAAATCGCAGGACTTGTACTTTATATAGTCTATTCTATTCCTTACTTATTACGCGTACGGAAGGTACATGTTTTTTTGTTGGATTTCCGCTTTTCCAAACAAAAAACGACTTAATACGTTTCCGAGCATATGCGTTTTTGCCTTAAAAACGTAACCTGTCTACCTAACTTTGACCCTGTTCGTGGCTTCCTTCACCAAACGCTCACTCTCAAAATAACACGTTTTCCGCTTCGCTTTTTTTTTTTTTTTTCACAGTTGTTCCCTTAGTATTGATCTCGTTTCGTTCATTTCGTCTTTCTATGCGCTGACGTCTCCCGAAATCGTTCCTTTTCTATTGTGGGCGTCGTGTGAGCGCAATTCTCATTGTGTTCGGGTCGAAAGGACATTTATGTTTCTCGCTTCGTTTGAGTTGATACCGGTAACTGTCGGGTCTGATTTGAAAGGAAATACGGCTCTCCCGGGACTGCTATGAAAGTGCGATATGGAAGGTTGAACCTTCATTGGTCATACCGATCTCCAGCTACATTCTGTCCTCGCTGTAACTGTCATATGAAGGGGCGTATTTTTTTTTTTTTTTTTTCTGAAAAAGCAGCCCCGAAAACGGTTGTACATTGCAAAAAGGCTCAGATACACGCAAAGAAAATTTCATCCACAATTCGTGAGATATGCATACAACGACATAGCTATATTATGATTGAATCTTATCTGGTTCTATACAAGATTGTCCTGTGACACCTATGACCTTTATCCGAACGACACTTGGTGTAGTAACGCGGTGCTGATATTTCAAGCTATGGAATAAATCGAGCTGTTGTAATAACGATGTATTGACAATTATCGATTGCCGGACATAGAAGGAAGGTTGCGACCTTACCTAGATCAGAAGATCGTCTTTTTTATTCTACAGTTGTAGCTAAGCCTGTATTCACAAGGGCTCAATTTGATTATTTATTTGTGTGTTCGCAGTCTTGAGAGCTGTAAAAAAATTCACAGAAGGTAACTGACGGCCCGAATTGAAACTCTGACCGTGTCAAGCGACTTCGCAGCGCTAATGTGCTAGAATATATATAATTATATACACTTACATAATTACATACGATTTAATTGGAGCGCTCATCTTATGCATATTTATGAGGTAGCAAATGAGCTAATACCGTATCGGAACCTGAACAAGAAGATACGATTAAAAGTATATAGCTACCCGTGTTGCACCTACGCACAACCTCGCTGATCATGTGTTCCTGTGTCACTGGTTCTAATACGGATCTTCATTAATTAGTTATTGTAGACTGGTTATCTGGCAGGCAATAACATGGTACGATCTGTTATTATTGTATATTAGGTGGCCTATGTCCAAACATTGATAGCTTCTCTATTTTCAGGGTTCCTGGAGTACGGCTAATTTAACCAAGATGAATAAACTTAAATTTTCCAAAAAATAATTATTCGGGCCGCTTACTAAAGATGACGTTTAATATTATCGACTAGAAATTACGGATTTTGACTGGTTAATAATAATAATAATAATAGAAATTTCATTTGCTCGATAGTTTCATTTCCATTCTAATCACATGTTATGACAAACGGCTTCAGGTGCCGAAACTGACTCAGTTACGTTGTACAGATATGTTAGCATGCTCAGAGGCACGATGGTATCGGGCAATGTCAAAAGGACAACACAGAAACAGAAAATACATTTCTCTCACACATAGATGAGTATTTCAACACGAAGCAAAAAAAGGTATTAGTATTTCAGCATGGTACCGCATGCAATGTCTGAGAGATTTTTTTACACTATTTATGTTTGAATGCGCATTTGTCTTAGAAAAAAGTCGACAAATACTCATAACGATGCTGCGCCGGATTCTAAATATTAAAGCTTACTTGTAAATGATATTATATACAACTACATTGAGGTAATATTATATGCATGACTTCAATAGGACACTACCTGATAATTTTCATGGAGTTATATAGTAGCGTGACAATCTGTTGTGTCCAATGTCAGCCTTTATATATACATTGAGCGGGGATTTTAAGGAAAGTTAAGGGCGCTCTAATAGTTGCTCCCGGGGACTGTCCTAATACAACTAAGTCGGCAGTTTGACATTCTTTTATGTAGTAGATAACTACATTACATGCATTTAAGCTAGGCAGAATTAAGAGGCCTTTCGTAACGGTACACAAAGTTTTTACGGTCTTGCTATAGGCGAGCTTAGTCCTTATTTGTAATCTTACAATACCACGCTGAAGCTATCCGCTGTGAATGCCAGTTCGGCGCTTCAGTCACCAAGGAAATTTTTAATCTACCTGTTGGCAAAGCTCTCTGCGAAGGAAATCCAGAGGTTCGCGATATCGGATGGTCAGACTTTACGAAATAGTCAAACACCTATGACGACTGCTTCGTGTCGTAATAAATTTGTTTCAAAGTCCACGTGACCTGATCATCATGAGATGATTGCAAGCAAATATGACTAAGATCGGATGATTATCCCAAATTCGTACTCAGTGGGCAGGTAAACAAGAATATCGTTGGACCACTGGAATAACTCGACGATTCAGACAAAAACACAACAACGGGTAAGCGATGGAACTGTACAATAAATTGGGCTCTAAGTAGAGATTAGCTTGAAACGTAGACTCGAGCGTAATTGATGAACGGCTCCAGTGAAGCACTGTCGACTACCTCGTTCGGATGCATATACCATAGATATTTACGGTATATTATTTACCAGATTCGTATATAGTAATGTTATTCTTCGTCTAAATGAAGGCTTTACAAAAGGATAAATTAGTGCTACGGAAACCATTGTATACCGAATTTTTAAGCTCCAAAAGCAGTTTTACATACATTTTGGCTAGTCCAATCTAGGCGCTGGATAAATTATTACCAAATACAATTAGAGCAATTCGAACAAACTGTTTTACCATCGTTGGTCAAATTGATCTAACTCCTGTCTTTAGCAGTTGACTAATATTAGACGTCTTCACCCTGGCATCGTTCGATCGTCGCGTTAAAACGTATGTACCGGAGACGGTATTTTTCGACGCCTTGTCGAATATTTATGACCACATTTAAAACTAATTATCTTCATAATAAAATATCGATTTTCCAAATTAGGCATTATTGTGGGGTGCTGAGAAATAATGTAGTAATTGCGTTGATTACAAACGAACGGGGCAAACAATCCGGGCATACAATGCACATCGTATATGAACGCTAGTTTCGGCATACTTTACATGGTAGTACTGTCATAATCTACTTCCGACTTGACCCTAACTCCCTCACTGTGCTTCAGTTACGGGTTTTGGTACTGCTATTTTATCACAAGTGTAATTCTCTTGAGATTACTTCAACGTCTGATTTACAGCGATCGATGCTCCCACTGGGGTTAATCTCCTGCGAAGATTCACGTATCTATACAGATGTCCAGCCTCGATATACGCAGACTTGTACGCAAACACGTATTCACAAATACAGACTTGAACTTTAGGTTTAGGTAACATCAGTTTGGTATCGTTAATGTGGTTGTAATAGTTGTTACAGACGTACACAACAAGTGAAGTTAACTGGGCTGGCATTGCTTTCTTGTTGTTGATGGGGAACGTCACCCAGTCACCCCGCTATACATCATATCCGATTTGCCTTCTGTTGCTGAAATCTAGCTACTCTGGCTCGGTCAACCGTTACGATTTCTTCTTCGATTGAAGCTGAAGCTTCAAACCGACCGCAGCTTTTCGCTAGCGGCGACTGCGGTGGGCAGCACAAATCTGGTACAATAGCATCATAATACTTGAAATGGCGAAGATAAAGGCTGCCACCGTCATCATGTTTGCGCGAATGCTACATACAAATTAATGCAAGTGGCGAAACATGCTAAAGCAAATATTGGATCATCAATGTCGAATTTCATCCTGGATGATTGACCTGACAGGAGAACATCATCGAGCAACTTTTTTTGTATCGACCAAGAAATAACATACTCGGGCAATCGGTTAGTAAACAGAGTCGTGTCTGATATTTCTGCTGTCTCATCAAAAAACCGACAGCAAATACGGTAACAGCAGGCCCAAAACTACCTTCCCAAATTATCACCTTCGAGGGATCACGAAGGAACGACTAGCACGAAGCGAGTCTGCATATATCATATGTATTGCTTCATTAAAAAATTCGTTTGTTTTTTTTCCAAACAAGGTTTTCTTGTGTGTAGGTGAGGTGCTATGACGGGAGTTGGATAGAGCTCTGTGAAGGCCTCCACAAACCTTGTAAATAAGAGTACCTAACTAGTATATTAACTTTATCGTTTCATTCAATATTATGTCCTTTTATTCGAGTCTAACGTCCTTTGTTAATTCGACGTTTGCAAAAAAAACATCGTTCTTGCTGTCGGTGGAGCAAATAGGGCTTTATTCGCCCTCGGGCTTTATTATTCAGCTAGCAAAACAACTTGAATGCTGGAATCGCAATGAAAGAGCTTAGCGCGCTAAAAAAGAGTAAACTTTACGTCCATTTAGGTACAGCCCTTTGGTCTGAACGTACTTGTATTACATTTGTATGACCAACAAGGGACAAATCTACGCAATCGCCGAGCGATTCAGAATGTGAACGGCAATCTAGTGAAATATAAGATCAATTCAGGGGTAGTAAGTAGCAGCTGCAGCTGCTGCTGTTGCTGCAGACCCTACTAGCCAATCGTAATAAACAGCACCTGTAACAACATGGGGAGGGGGGTTGGGACTCTTAGGGCTGTTACTTACATTGCTGTTAGAATCGGATACCGCCGTAAATTGATGTTGGCCTGCGGCGACGGGAAATTTTACGCAGATAAAGATTAAATCTTGCCCTATGTTTGCTGTTTCTTTATACATATGCGGAGATAGTCAACAGATAATCTGGCTAATGGATGAAAACGTGTCCAAAGAGCGAAGTTAGTTGCCAATTCGGTACGAATGTGGGCGATGTTGCAATGTTACCCGTAGTGGCAAACAAGTGACAGCTCTGAAATTTGTCTGGATCACAAAAGAAATGGTAATCTCTGACAGCCGGCTAAAACAGAGCCCCGGATGACATCAATGGGGTGCAACGGAATAACTTCATTCTAGAATAGACACTCAAGACTAAACACTTCGATCGCTTTAGAAGCGTCGAGAACAATATGCCCAGGTGACCATCTCGGTTTAAAACCCTTTTATGCATGATTGCTTTAAACTCATAGAAGTATCAATGAGTCGAAAGAAATGCAAACTTCTGGGCTGCTACATATACAGAAGTATAGGTTTAATGCACTTTTCGTTCATTGGAAAATCACCTATACAATTCACAGTTATATCTTTGTTTCAGATTTTTTCAGCGACCATTTCAAGACAAACAGGTGTTTTTCTATCGCCGAAAAGTAAATTGCCAGAGGACGTGGTGATTATCTAAAGCGCGAAAAAACATTATAAACTAAACGTATTTGCCAAAAAGTAAGACTCCATACGTTTATTGTGGCTGTCGTGTGCAGTGCGCGCCATTGCTGCAACATCTACAAACGATTTTCATCGCACAAAACTTGAGAAGTCTTCGTATGGTATCGGTGTTGAAGGAGTTGGTCCGTAGCCTGGCAGGGAGCCACTTGGATATCTTATGAGCAAAACTGTAATTG
The DNA here is from genome assembly GCF_002532875.2 of Varroa jacobsoni. Lineage (NCBI taxonomy): Eukaryota > Metazoa > Arthropoda > Arachnida > Mesostigmata > Varroidae > Varroa > Varroa jacobsoni. The sequence goes on from NW_019213149.1 coordinate 218,342, forward strand.
GGGGTCATTGTGGTCGAGCGCATCTTCACTGAAACGTTTACGTCAAAAATCAAATAATAACATAAAAAGAATCAGTAAAGGCTGGGCCCTTACGGTACCGACTAACGTACATCATGTATTTCGCTACCTTCCCTTCAAGTGTATTCTGTACAATTATAATCTGCCAAATATCAATTCTATGAACATGAATACGTGATGCATTGCACCAGATTCGATTTTCAGAAGCCAACGGAGAAGAGAAAGAATAAAACTGTCAACCCTTCGTTGACAGCTTTCGTGCTAATAAACTGAGTTGTTTCCCTTCCAGAAAGAGTCTTCCTCACCAGTGTAATCTTCTATAGCCGCGATGACGCTACGGGGAAAACTACGTTTGACTGCAGCTGTACTTGCTAGTACTGTTCAGCAAAAATGAGCAGCTGCTGCTGTTACCGCTGCTCGCATTGATGGCACCAGCCGTCCAGATGTGACTGGAGGCACTCCCATCAGATTTGTCTGTGCGCAGAGCCATTCTGCTCTGGTAATAATAGTGGTCGCTCTGATGGTAATTGCTCTGGGGAGGGGGGGACACGGGGCAGCGGTGATATTAGTGCTATAGACTATTGCCAGTTGTGTTAGTGGTCACGGTCACGATGTGGCAGCAAAGGCAACTGGCGATATTCGACGCGGTCTGTAGGACCGTCCACGCGTCACGCACGTCTATTCCAAACGCCCCGCTAGTTGCTGTTGACATCGGCAACATCGAAGTCTGGTAGCGGCGTCGCTGCCGTCGGATGCTCCCGATGTCTGAGCGACCTTGCTCGCCTAAGTGAACCAGTACTCCTCACGTATACACAACCGGACAGGTAACGTCACACAGCAGACGCTAGAGCGGCCGCGCACCCGCGCGGCATACACCGACCAAGACATACATAGAACATGTTCTAGAGCCCAGATCCAGCCGGGCACCATGACACAGACACCGTGATGCCCGCGCGCACTTTCACTCCGAAAAACCACTGATAACTGAAAGATGAAAAAAGTAGCTGCGGTGAAAACAACAGCAACGACCACGGCAGCAGCTGCAGTAGCAGCGGGCTAAGACGCCTTCCACTGTGCTTCTGTTGCAGCTGGCTTCAGCATCAGAGAAGGCTGGCTGCCTGTCTGTTTGGCTGGCTGGGTGACTGGCTTCATTGATAGCAGCAGCAGCAGCAGCAGCCAACCAACCGTTTGTTGGCGTGGTTTTACTACGGTCGGCCACGACGACAAGCGAGAAAGCGCTGCCCGCTCTGACGTCAGCGGGACCCGGGGCGGCACTGCCAATAAAACCGGCGCGAACCAATAACGACATTGTCTACCGACGAGAAACTCAAGTCGACATGAAGGTATTCGTAGCGCTCGCTGCCCTCTGTGTGGCAACCGTTTCAGTCAACGCAGGTGGGCACGGCTGGGAGCCGCATGGCCACGTGCACGAAGTGGTCAAGTATGTTCATAAAATCGTGCCAATCCCTAAACCTGTACCAGTAGCCAAACCTTATCCGGTGCACAAGCTTGTTCCTGTGCCACACGTCGTCCACGTACCTAAGCCGTTGCCGGTACCCGTCAAAGTGCCGGTGGTAAAGAAGATCCCTAAGATCGTGCACGTGCCGAAGGTCGTGCCCGTGCCTAAACCCGTGCCGGTGCCACACTCTGTGCCCGTACCTGTGCCAGTGCCTGTTATAAACCATGTTCCGGTGCCCGTCTACAAGCACGTGCCAGTTCCTGTCGTGAAGCACGTTCCCGTGCCAGTGAAGGTGCCGAAGTTCGTCCCCGTACCAGTGCACAAGATCATCAAGATCCCACAGCCGGTGGCTGTGCCCGTCAAGGTGCCTGTTTTCAAGGAGGTCATCGTCAAGAAGCCCGTCGAGGTTGGAGTGCCTGTTTATATTAAGAAGGAGAAGGTGGAGCATCACGGCCACGGATGGTAGGCGGGCTTGGGTACTACAAATATAGACGTATCTATTATATATCTATTATATATAGTGTTTGTGTATATGTGTATTATATTATGTCATATGTATATATCTATGTACACACTATGCTAGGAATCACTCCATACTCGTGTGTTTACAAGCAACAAACAAAGATACTCTTTTCCCTTCGTCATAGTAATGCAAAAATGAGTTGATATAACGATGCTGCTGATGATGGTGTCAATAATTATTGAATAATATTAATATAAGACATTACCAAAAAAGCAACAACAAAAAGAACAATATACGTTGACCGCACTTAACACACTGGTAGTCCTTTATTGATTACAGACTCAGCCATTCTTTATGATCACCATAGCCAACAGGACAGTGCGTTGATTGTGCCTCAGGAGGCCTCAAAGGCTCTTCCTTTTGCCCTGTTTTTTTTGCAGCTAGATGAGCCAGACCGGCCGAAAACACTACATGACGGGGATTTATCATAGAGCCTGTATGAAGCGAGAGAGTCTTGCAGATGCATATTTTGTCCCTTGTAAACATATGTACGAGGTTTTTAAAACTATTATTACCCTTCAAAGTGAGTTGCGGTAACTTTGGTTTTAAACTTTTTGCAAGCTAAAACCTTTTATATTATCGCAATCGTGTTATATTATCGCATCGTAAGCATAGTACGCTTATACGTACGCAGATGTAAATGGGTCTAATTCGAGAGAAGAAGTAGAAGGAAATGTCTGAGCTCTAGATGAGGTCTAACACGATATTAGAGAGTGGTTGATGTTTCTCATCTTCAGAAATAGAACTTAATGTGTCACAGCTTCGATTTTATTAAGGTGTAATGATTGCTTTAAGGAGCGCGCATCACTCAGTCCCAGAATTACCATGTAGTGTAGTTTGTTGTGTTTTGCTGAGCTTACTTTTACTAAAAAGGATTTTAAAACCAAATTTGCTTCCGAGCCACAAAGAAAAATTGTTCTTAGACGCTCTTCTGCTCCTTCTCTCTTTATTGAGTTACTCGGGGACGCCTCTGGACAATCTTTGTCCAATTGTGTCTGGCAAGCAGGTTTCCCTGTACGGAAAAGGCCCTGGCCGGCCTGTTTGGTCGACCTATCAACTATGACAGGCTTTTCGTCATAACGCAGGTGTAAATGAAGCTCACGAAATGCGGGCACACCACGGAACGGAAATACGTTACATCGAATACCGAGCAACTACAATTTCACGCTCGTAATCGTCGAATGTCTTTCACGACACGTTATAATAATACAGCCTATTAAAACCAGCTAAGAAAAAAAAGCCAATGAAAATTGCGCGTTATACGCGTAACTCGATGCAACGATCAATGCTCATCATCGGTTGAGCCATCAACCTCTTAAAGCTTGCTCCATTTTCATCGACTGCATAAGCATAAACTGTACATTTCGGTCAAGGACGCAGTGATTTTGTTGTTACTCCGGCCGTCGGCGATGGCAAGCCCTCATTCAGTTGACCTCAAGATCACCAAATCTTGTCTCATGGTGAGCACCATTCACAGCTTTTTTCAACAATTCCCAGCAAGCACCATAATTTCGACCAGGAATCATACACACAAATAGATACAAGCGGACGGATATATTGCTGCCACATTATACGTCGACACTACGTATCGCATAAGTGCGACGACGCAACATTTGCCAGCCATTGCAGGCAATCATCAGTTGTTTCGATGTTTAACGTCGTTGACAATGGACGATCGAAAACATATATTCATTCATCCGGTCGTACGATATGAATGTTTTTTAAGGAACGGCGGTGCGTGTGGCTGGGCTGGAGGAGAATCGAGGCCTATTTTCTATATTTACTTCAATGCTATTACTAAATGAAACGATGCATACCGTAAGGACTCGTTGTTTTCTATTTGGCTTTCACTTTTTTTTCGCTGTTTAATTTCGGTTTTTCTCTGTTGCCCGATATATAAAAACAACGACGACGATGCTGATGATGATGTATGTATGTTTTGACTGACCGTTGACAGAAAGGTACCGCTTTACACACGTTGTTTAATAATAGCGATAGGATAAGCCAAATTTGTATCAAACTTCGCTCTTTGGCCTCTTTTTCGACATTGTTGTTATCACTGTCATCGTATCATTGCCAACTTACGCGCCTTGTTCGCTTTCTTTTGGGGCAAAGCCATTCTTGGCGTGGCTGTTGAGTTATCTACGATCACAGCTGATGATGGTGGTACCCTATTCGATTTCTCTCTGCAGCCCGTCCCTTCCCTGGAGCCCGTCTAGCGGTCCTTTAGCACCTGGAGCCAGTTAATTAATTGGGCACTGCGCTCAACTGTCGGCCGATGTCTTCACCGAATCAACAATAGGGCACATGATCGTAGTAGAACATCTGCACAGGTGCAATTCCACTGTTCTTCAAACAACGATCTGCATTATCAATATGACTATCATGATGGTCATCTTCCTCTTTTCAAGCAAACAAACAACGAAAACGTTAACTGATCATATCGAAACAAAACAAGATGCTAATCGTCTTTCCCAATCCATTTTTTGGCCGTTTCATGGCCGAACAGGCAGTAGGCCAACGGTGTGATATCGGCTTGTTAGAATACCAATTACTACTGCCACGCTATTTCTCCCACGAAAATAGTAGAAAACATGCTTAGGCCAATAGTTGTTTACATATCAGCCGAAGTAGCCGCTGCAGTGGAATGACACCGTCAACGGTAGCAATGCCAATGGCGACAGCTAATAGGCCGATCGCTATTTCTTCTAGACAGCATCCACTTCGAGTCAACAACAACAACAGCAGCAGAAGCAATAACTTCGATGACTTACAACGCTGGTTTCCATCGGCTGGAGCTAAAGGGGGAAGACTGTGCCGGTCGTAGTCGTAACGTAACGAGCGTGTATAATGAGGTTCAGCACCTCACTGCCAATCTGCGTATTCAACTAAACAAAAGGAGGTGAACGAGAAAGGGGAAGTGTCGACTGGTCTGTTTTGTGCTATCTATATTTTAACCAATTCTATTCACGAAGACAATGTGTTCTCGTAATGTTCAATGTCGTCCGAAGACTCGTTGCTCACTGTTCTAGGCCTTTGCTCACATGTCGTATAGGGGACGTAGCACTCCGATAACTAGCACAACGTATGCAAGTATGATTACTACTAAGATCGTATCTGGCGCCGTTGCGCCGTGCGACTGGATCGTAGTCTCACAACTCGGCCCAGTTGGCAAGGCCATAGGAAATTCGTGCTTTGCAATTGGTGTACGTAGGTGTCTTAAGGTCAGGACAATCGAGCCATTAAAGGCAGCGGAGGTTAATTGAAACAGAAAAGACGGACCCATTTCATTATCGCACATGAAATCGTCTTTTCAGTACACGTTGATGAAGGATACCGATTAATATCTCATTTGACGGCCTTAATGAGACGGCTAGAACTGATTCTTTTCCTCTGTCCGTGAATCTGGCTTTCCTTCGCTCATTCGAGGAAACCATTTTCTCCATCATCTGTGGAATGTTGTTTATAAAGACGCACTATCCCTAAATTAAATAAGCTTGTTAATTCCTGCGCTCGATCGATTACAGATCAGGTCGAATTAAATCGCTCTGCTCCTTGCTTTGTAAGGTATGGCACAATTCGGCCTTTTTTCAGTCCTATCTTATAATTAATTAGTCTCTATAAAGCAGTTAATGCACGCCCCCCGTATTTGCAGGTTTAAATTTATACTGGAACCCATACCAGGTTGTATTTCTTCCTTCTGAAGTATTTTCTCACAAATTTGACCTCCGCTAACTAGCCCTCCCCTTGAGGGCGAAAAATGGACCCCACACTCGACTGTGCGACATACCCTCAACAGCTCTTCAACGGCTATCATTTTTATTCGTTCCCAATTGATCCGTAAAATATTTGTCGTTTGTCCAATGTTGATCTCTTCGGAAATATTATGAGGGGCAAGACTACTACACCTTAGCCAACAACCGAGGATAAAGGAACAGATACAACAATGCTTATACAAGTGTGAAAGTAAACGCTGCATTTATATATATGTATATGTATATATATACATATATATAAAGGAACTTTCACCGCAAGCATCTTACCTGTCTTATTTATATATATGTATATGTATATATATACATATATATAAAGGCACTTTCACCGCAAGCATCTTACCTGAGTTACAGGATTGAAACACTTTAATAAAATTCTACTCTATAAAAGATTGAGACTTACTTGTGCAACGTCAGTATATCTCTTGACATTAAATATGTTAGCTGGGCATATAATTTAGCAAAAAACAATTGAAGACGGCAACGCAGATGAGTCTGCACAAAACATTCTCCCATTTATCCCAGCCAGTTTGTACTCCTGCACGTATGAAGTCAGGCACTATTTTAACTGCACGCGGCGGCTATATTTTGAGCTTTTTACGGCTCTGTACTCTTTCTAACACTTCCGTAATATGTGAGCAGTACTAGGTACTTACACATCATCCATCCGATCCAACATCTGCACGTATAGTCTTTCTCCATATTTCGAGTTTTACGTCGGGTATCGGCGTTAGGCCAGACGGCTTGCTTCCAGCCGACCGAGTGTCTATGCCTGAATTTTAACTTAGATCATAACATGTCTGTAACAGCTAGTAAGTAGATCCGTTACCCACCAAAACCCGTATCGTGTACCTATACTATAGTCATGTACATTGTTGATATATATTCCAGTCCACAGCCGTTATTTAGTGTCCTTTGAAGTAGTTTGTCGGGTATGTTTATGACAACGCTAAAGGTATCCCGCGTTGATTCCAGGCTATAATAATAGTGTCAACTTTTTTTTTTCTCTATTTCGAAACTGTCCGCGCTCAGAGTGTGTGGAGATAAGCTACTCTTTGTTTTTTTTTTTGTAAAGAGTAATTTTTACTTTAAATTTTATCTGCGGTTAGAATATCTGCTAACTGAACGCAGAGCAAGCTGTCATAACGAAGTTTATTTTTTGTTACAATAAGTTTTAGTTCGCATAAAAAGTTTGTACAGATAATGCTTCGGGTTATAAGAACGATTGCAACCACACTTTGTCAAAATGTTAATATAGGTTAGATCTGCTTTATTAGTGGTTGTGTACAGCCATATGTCCGCTTTCTATACAAACGTACGTCTGTACATATAGTCTATCTAATTGCAGAACTAACACTTGCGAGGCCGGCAATGTGTGCCTTACCACAGAACCCAGCACAGGGTGATAGTGTCATAGCAATGTGTTCGGCCTCCTCTGCAGTTAGCCAATTGTATATAGATATATATATATATATATATATATATATATATATATATATATATGAGTGTGGTTCTTGTTGTAGGCAAATGCTTACCAACGAACTGTGCAATTATGCCATAAAGTTAATAAGATACGATGATAGGAAACGACCATATCAGTCAAGAACTAATTACTCATGTCTATCTAAGTCAATCGGCCTTTCTATAAACGATTTATTCTGTCACCTTCTGAAGAAATTTAACGATAGTATTTTGCGACAGTCGGCTCACGTCAAGCACTACCGGTTCAGCAAGAGGAAACCGGAAGACTGAGGGGTGCGGGTTTAAGGGTTTAGTATCCGTTAGTTTGCGTTATGCTCGAACAGGTGAAAGGCAAGCGATCATTCATATACATACACATATAATCACTTAAGGTACGGTGATATTTACTCCTTTGAAATGTTGTTTACTCAAGCCGGCCATACAAGAGGGGGGAGTAAACGCATTAAGTCTCCAAGGTGACCGTTATTTTAGCATAAAAGGCAGGACAAGATATGTGTGTGTGTGTGTGTATATATATATATATATATATATATATATATAGTATTGTCGATACTAGTTAGTCCAACAGAAATCGGTACGAGGGTGGGAGAAGCATAATGGTAACAGGAGTCGGTCTAAAAATAGTGATTGTTCTAGATAGACATCGGCAGTAATAAATCTATCGATTACATGATTCCCCGTACGTGCAAATATCACACAGTAAAAACAGTCGAGCCAATTGAGGTAGCCGACGTATGAAGAACTAATCAAGAGCTTATCATGCTAAAACGTTTGCTACGACATGGGCTCTCAGTTTGTCTACTTGTTCCCTAGTTTGCCGAGTACATAACTTTTTTTTTGTGCATAACATATTATGAATAGAATTATAATGACAATTTTCTATCTGTGAGATGTCGACTGCAGGTATTGTCTGAACAGAGACAACCATTTCTGTGGTTACGTAAACAGAACGCTGCCCGGACCGCCAGACTGTCCGTTCCACGTTTGGTTTTATTTCATATTTTTTTGCTAACCCAATAAAATCTTGTTCGGGTCGTTTTTCGAGATGAGCATAAAGCGAAATGCACGTTCCTTCGGTTAATGATGGTTTTCTGCTTCAGTCTTTATTATAGTCTCCTGAGTCAGTCTCCTTCGAACAGCCCTTGTCGAGGTTTAGCCGCGTTGTTTCGTAACTGTTAATTTCCACCCTTGATTCATAGTGAAACCTTTTAGGTATAATCTGTCCTAGGCAGTAAAAGTAATAATTTTTAGAATCTGGATAGAGGTGTTCACAGCTCGCAAAATTTTACTCGATGAAACTGTCGCCTTATCATTACGAGCGTGTTTTTATTAGACTTCCCTTTGGTTCTTCTCACGTAACAATAACAGTGCCTGGTGTTTTAGATTTGGGCGACGATCTCAGCGTCTCTAGGTAAATAAAATGTATTTTTGAAATATGTCTCTTATAGTATCAACATTTGGGTAGGTCCAGCTTTTGCATGATTTCGGCGGTCATCGGTACATTCTTTTGTCCCTCGAAAATCGGTGCATGTTCTGATTCTCTGCTTTCTTCTTAACTTGATACCCTAACAGGTATAGAGGGGAACAGGGTAAGAATGTTGACACCCTATGGCGCACTGGTTGACTCAGGCAAATTTCTTTTGCTACTCCTTCTATTGTCACGCGTTGACCATCGGCTTCTTTCTGCCGTGGACTTGCATGCCATCCACGGCAGACTCACCTGTGATACGCAGGACTTAATGGACTAAAATAAAAAAGCGAACTTGCCACAACCGACGCAGCTCGGTAAAGCCAGCCAAGTAGGCCTACTCGTACCCTCCCTATGGCTCCTTTGCTTTGGATTTGTGTCGTAGGTGGCCGACTCAGAATAAATCTCTAACTAACCGACTGTTGCCAGTCGACCAGTAACGTACGATTAACTGAGATATGGGGTTCAATATTTCCATATCGTCAAGCATAGAAGGGCGGCTGGATTGTTATTCGTTTACTATCGGTCTACGGCTTCATCATAACTAGCTACAGTGACTAGAGGCCGCTACGGACCCCTCGAGAGAAACTAACGCGTCTAAAACTATCCAGTAAGATTAGCGACGGGCAACGGGAGAGGGCATTTATCACTGACGCATAATTATCACCTTGCCCATTGTTAACAGTGATATCTTCGCGTTATCTTAACTGATGATGATGGCGGCGGTGAGACATCAACAACCCCCTCAAAGAGACCGTGGCTTAAAGGCGGTTGAGGGTGTTCGAGGCGACGGAGCTTCTAACGCGGCTTCTTCTCAAACGCTGGCAACAAATGCTAACCTCGAGGTTACTACATGTGACGCCATCCATCGGCGCTCGGATTGATGATATCTTTATTTCGTCTTCATTGTGAGCGCTATTCGAGCTAGTAGTATTGTTGTCGATTGATTCTGACTACCAGACATCTGCTTGCTCGTCGTACACCTATTTTTAGGGGCTTGGCTTGTCTTTTTCGTCTGTTCTAAGGACAAAGCTGAAACGACTGGAAGGGATTGTAAGAGGGGCCCCTTTACTTATTGTTAGATATGACTGTCGATAATAGTGGTCGTGATCGTTGAAACGACGAGTAGTCTCACCTGGTAACGCAGGGTACTGAAGTACTGTCGAATGCATTTCGTAGTATGACACCTGTGTAACAGTGCGGCCCACGGCTTATTAATCAGTGAATCCCTGAAACCAAGTGGCAGCTGAGGTGCCCGAAACAATTTGTCATTTTTCCTTGTAAAGGTTGAAACCTTTAGGCACAGATATACAAGAAATCACGCTAGGTGCTTGATGCGTTTTATCTTCCAATATACTACAAGTATTTGTTATACACTTACGTTAAGTAAATTTAGAAGAACTGCAAGTTTGTTGCACATAGAGAAAAATATGTGATGCACATTTTTACTATTCGCATTGCGGTGACTTTTTTTTACATTCTAACACAAACCAGATGTAATGTTATGCTATTAAGCCGTTCTTGCCGTGGCCTTCTATTTTTAATAGGCTCATTTAGGTGCCGCGTGTCGCATTACAGACTTTGGTTGGTGTAACTTGCACGCTCATATGATGGCCCGCTGAATCGGGTAGCGGATCACAAGAGACAATAAAAATCATGCTATGACCAGAAAATTAAATGTTTCTACTGGCGTATGTATGTGTGCATTGGCCATCATCATTCCGCATATAGCATCGACTTACGTTAATGTCGCATTATGTGTTATGATACAATCCTCTCGCTAAACGACATAGCAGAACAGTGCCCACCGCCCCTTTTACGCCACTCTGTGTGCCGTTAGTTTACACAGGTACAATCCATTGTTGCAGCTGCAGCTGCAACAACCGCAACTGCAGTTGTTGGCGAAACGATTTTGTCGTTAAATGTCTGATGTGGTAGTACGATGTACACGTATTGTCGTTTGATAGACATTGAATTAAGTCCGTCTTGGCACATCTCTCTTCTGACCTAAATGTACACAGACTATGTTTCACACTTGCGATCGTCAGAGATACGTCTCACGAGTTTCAGGGTAGAATACATTGTCATTGGCTATCACTATACAGAGATGAAGATTTTGACGCGGAGTTAATTTAGAATAAAAACGAATTTAGAACTCGCGGACGCACAATATACGTCTGTAATAAGAAAATATCGCTGACACAGCGAAGTTATATATCTTATGATGAATCTTAACCATGTATGAAAGATCTTTATGCTTAACATGGCCACAGACGAACGTAAAAGCCAAGTAGCAAAATCGCTTGGCCTTTGAAACAACGGCCAAATAATTCGGTACATGTTACAATTGTTATTATTTACTTTAACAAACACGTCATCTTCCGGCAATACGTTGTTATTTTGTGTTGTAGGTATGGCGGCGATGCAATCCGGAACAACAAACGTTGATTACTATTGTCGCTAGCAAGATGTTGCTGAAATTTCGTTTTAAAGAATCGTCCGTTTCATGCGGGGACGTAACGGGTATTGCGGTCCAACGAGACGTTTCATATGGAAGGAGTATTATAATAATGTACCTATCCGATTGGGTTATTTATCGTTCAATTGACATACTTCAGAGGAAGTTATACTTGCTAAAGTATGTAGTACTGCATTTATCTTCCTGACATTTACAGCCGACGCTGCGTGTAGCGTGTCTGTTAGCATCGTTGGGCCTTGAAACGAACGGATCTAAGGGGAAGAATGGATTTCAAACCTATCCAGAGGCAACAACAAACTTGCTTTTACAGGAATGATTGATTTCTTCACCATCAGCGCGTGCACGTTCTCACGCGCAATGCGATTAATAGCGCCAATCTCATCAACTGACGAGCTCATTTCGCTCTGGAATAGGAATTAAGGTTGCTGAATGGCAGATATCATCGTTGCATCCCTACTTGATCTGGTGCTCAGATTTGCTTACAGTTGGTCCGTATCGGGGCAAGGAACGTGCCTGGACACGGTAGCGTCGTTGAAAATTAAACCGTTCGTTTCGTCCTTAGCAACGCTATTGTTTCTGCCGGTGTGTGATCGACCGACCCCCTGCAGATTGAGAAGAACGCTCACCAGCGTCAGCGATGGGTGCTTTGCTATGAAGGGAGCAGGGCTTATTCTTTCGCATTCGCACTCACGGATGCTTACCCACCTACGGCTTGATGGAGCGGCAATTTTTGCTCAGCCTCTCTCAGATATCTCATTGCCACGACAACGGACAGTTCTTCTTTGAACATTTACAATAATATTAATTTAATAATAATAATAAAAATAAGATAATTACTGTTAGTTAGGTCGATTGAAAGCATCGGTGTAGCTGATAAAAGCAATTGTTTCTCTAATAACTGTGTTTATTTCGTGCTCAATCTGAAAACAAGTGAGATATTTTAGGACGTCCGCCATGCGCTTAGAAGATCCTTGCGTAATTTATCTAACCAGTGTAAGCCTAGTAGCTCGTAGTGATTAGACTGAGTAGTCTTTCCAATCGACTCTTATTGCTGCTATATCGGGTTGCTCAATATTATTTGACTGTGATTATATGGTGGATGATATAGTTTACTATAAAATGATAACTATTGCTATTCTTATCGTTTCTCGTACCCGGTTCTAAAGGAGCGTGTAACAGTGCAAAAATTTCTATTCAACTCTACCACTTGTCCCCTATCATGGCTTTCAGCCATGATGTTGTTCTATTGAGTTTGGACATTGCAGGATACTAACGGTGTTTGAGCGAGGTGGAGAGCGAGGTATCGTAAGATTGATGGCAGACTTTCATTTTCTTTGTCGCTTTGTCCTTCGTCCATCTGTCCTGTCGTGATATTACTACGCTGGACTACATGCTCTCCAGTGATCTTCAAGTTTCGATAATGATTGTAATAATTATTATAGTCATTTACACATTTTACTAGTTAACTTCTAGCGTGTGAAATATTGTCATACTTATCTTGGCGGAGGCGTCCGCTTCACAAACAACCAACGATTGCTTTCGAGCGATATCGAGCCTAAAGGACGAACGGCGCTTGGTGCAAATATCTAGACTTCCGCCGACAGCTGATTATTAGGCATCGGGTTGGGTTTCCGTTTTTGCCCATCTCCTTAGATGGGCAAAAACCGAAACAGGCCAGACACTACTGGTAAGATGTGCTATGAATAGGATGCGATATTAGGAAAGATTCAGTGGAATAAATAGTAAAAAACAATATGTCCGTACGTCATCTATGATGTTTGCTGACGAATAAACGTAAAGGCCAGCTACGAACGATCAAGCAGAAATACGATATAGATAGAAAACGACTCTCTAAGGATTTTTAGAATTCTTCGCCTTCGTGAAGCGCTACGATTTTCTGTATATGGCCAGCGTTTTTGTAGAGTAGCGATGTGTCTGACAAACGGATAAATCAAGAACACATTTATTCTAAAAAAAAAAAATATATATATATTAGCAAAAAGTAAGATACGAACGTTTACATCGTCTAGAACTGGTGGCACGAACGCTAAGTATAAGAAGATAATAAGTAAATTCAATAATTCGTTTGGTAGTCATTTCGACAAGTCAATATACTATATATATATATATATATATATAACGAAGTAACTACTTTCAGCGACTGATCACATTGACTTGGCCAGCCTTGGAAACTGATTTAAATAGGGTATTATAAGGGCAACCAGCTTCAATTCTCAAGAGCATTGTTCATTTCCAAACGGATATATCGATAAACTTGTCGTGTACGGTTCCTATACGCTGTGCCGCCCGATCATAGAAATGTCTATTTCACCTAAAAAACCTTCTTTCACATAAAAACAAGAAGTGGGGGGGCGGAAGACGATTGCATCAAATGCAAATTTTCACCTCGGGCCAGATGTGCGCGGGGCAAGCATTGGTACTATGGGCTCCCTGGTCAAACTATTTGCCCTTTAGCATCATGGCGCTGAGTGGGCCGCAGGCGTTTGCTGATGCTCAATTTGATCGGCTAATTGCACAGGCTCAAATTTCGTAGGCACTCAACTGGTCGCGTATGTTTTTAGTAAATTTCCTATGCTTCTACAATCATCGGACAGCAAAAATGATGATTTACACAGTTACTCATTGTATAGCCAAGCGACCTAGCTTGGTTCTGTGGGGGCCGTTGGATTACAGTGATTGCCACCGTTATGATTTACTCGTGCTTTTGTAAGCAGTTTACTCGTCAGCCATTTTGTTTATGATGTTAATATCACATCAGTGTTTTTTTGTTGTATCGTTTGAGCAATTGCAGAACGTTTCCCATAAAAATAAAGTTTTGACAAGAGAAAACGAACACCGAATTTGAAATCAATAACATTTATTCTCTTTTTTGCATTATAATAGCTTAGCGAGCAACAGTTTTGAACTATTATGTCTGCTTAAAATTTCATGGTCTCTTTCTGTAGTCACTCCTCGCGGTTATAACTTGATCAGTTTTTACCATTTGCTGTAGGCAGATAGATGAAGTCTTATCAATTAATGAATCCTTGCCATAATCTGATCGTTGCGGCATCAATCTTGGCAACATCAGTTGAAACTTTTACGTGGCCAGAAACATTTTTCTTATTGGTATCCTTCTACTTTTCGCTCAGTCAACGTCTGGCGATAACAACAGTTTAGCTGACCAAATAACTTCAACAATATCTGTACATAGCTACACTGTGTGAAACATACTGAGTAATGTGTTAGGGAAAGCTGTACACACTAAACGACTTGATGGGAAAATCAGTCGTGGTGTAACATTTTGGAAACATATTGTACAACAAACGTACCACAAGAGGCAGAAGAGTAGTGTCCGGTTGATACGAAGCGCCGGTCAGTAGAAAAACAAAATTTTCCATCGTCAATTTTCTGATAGCTTCGTCACCTCTGATCGTTATTTCCTTCTCATCAAATTATTTGGTAGATGTTTCTGTCGTCTCTAACATCAACAAACATCAAATCGCTTATCTTAGCACTTCGCTAGCTGCGCAAGTTGATTTCGTATCGATATTCAACAATGTACCCCGGTTCATTGTTCCGGTCATTCTTCATCTTACCAAACGCACATATTATGATTAAAGATAATGCCCGTAGTTTCTTACTTAGTAGCAGAAAATTGTTACGGAAGTTGACACAGCAAACCCAACAAGGGTGCACCACCATCAAAACCCCAGATATACTGTTAGAAGCCTTAGTTGCCCTTAGATATCTTAGCTTTTCTGGCTTAACGAACATTTTGTCTCGCGCAACGTTTCCTTTAGCCGTACTCGTGTGGTATGTATACGCCGGTCTGTATTCCGAGCAAGCTAACATGATGAGCTGGTGCTTTTATTTGTGCAGAGGCATACCATTGGCAGTAGGGCAGGCTACAAAGCTAGTCAGTGGCTTTTCGTTCTTGGAAAACACTCCACGAGCTGGCAACGAATCAACATCGAGCTTGAAAAGGCTGCTTTCAGAAAATGCGGTTTATCCTCAGCTATTTTTAGCCCAGCGTAAGATCTGCTCGCTTAATTGATGTGCCGGCATACAGTCTTTTGGGGCCCGCCGATATGATAGGGCAGCAGGATAATGAGATCATGGAGTATTTGCCGCCTATCGGAGCCGTTGAATTTACAATTAGAGAATTTTACAGGCGCATACGCTTCGTGTGCCCATGAGGAAAATGACAATGCCGCTGTACAGAAAATAATCATTCTAGACTTTTCATATCGCACAACAGAAAGGGAAGTGTCCGTGAATGCCCACTTGTCGGTCTGGGTCGACAGTAACCGAGGTGTTGATTGCTGCCCTTTAAATTTATGCTTTCAAATGATGCTAGCGCGATCCCGCTATAACAATTCTCCTCTGTTTTTTTTTCAAGAAAATGAATTCAAGTAGGTAGGATATAGTGTAGAGGTATACGGGTTGTCAATCCGCGTAAGTCACTGTAAACTTTAAGCTCCAATAAGCTAGTAGCAACGAACTTCGTTTACTGTTTTACATCGAATACTGAAAGCTATGCAACTCAGTGAACCATCCTATTGCCTTGATCTAAACTGATTATGTATCTACATGTAGTACTTACATGCGCTGACCATAAGGGCGGCGAGTACGTTGTCGTTTTCTCTTACAACACGTTCGCTTATAATATAGCTGCCGTTCATGATACTTTGATACGGTCCAAACTGACCCGTTCAGATAGATATTTTCGCTTCAGGATAGGGAGAAAAAGCGCCAGGAAGGGCTGATGGTGGACAGCTCAACAGAGAGTCCCCGTGATAGTTCAAAGGGTAACGTATTTCCCTGGTAATTTGTCCTACGCTAGGCCCGAATACGGACATAGACACAGTTCGTTTCGTACTAGGGGCCAGCCAGCCGCATGGCCTAACAGTGATACCTAGAGCTCAACAGAGAACACCGCTCGCTGCCTTCTTCAGAGCGACCACGGTAAAGGTGTGCCGGCTGCTATTCGGGTCCCTCGGACACGTTTGGCGTCATAATTCTGTTTTCTGTGAACAACAAAATCGGGTCCGAAATTAGCGTTAACGTTGGGGCGGGGATCAGAGCAACGCTGTCAACCACGGCAGCTGTTTACATAGTAATCGAAAATGATGCCAGCAATAAAGTGATGCAATAAAAGCGACAATTCGATTTGATATATATGTATGTATGCGTGAGTACATGTATATATGTGGGTTCAAACGTATATACATGTACACGAATGCGTACGGTCCGGTTGGACAGTGTCATTCGAGAGTCTCTAGTTAACGGGGCACAACCGCTAGTTAATGATCGACGATAGCCATACGAACATGATAACCGTCCGTTTCATTGGACACTTACTGTCTACTTACTTCCATTTATTGGGATGTCTGTGCTGGGACGGATCTAATTAGATCGCACATATATACTACGTACGCGTATACATATAAGTTCGAGTGTCAATTTTTACCACTACGATTATAATTACTCGTAACGTTCTTCCTGCTTCTAGTACGATACAAATAACTATTATTTGTTCGAGTTTTTCATGGACGTTGGCTGAATGATGGCGAAGGAACAGGTAACGACGAGAGCCAACAAGATACAGAAGCTGTGTTTTTGCCAGCGTGAGAATGCCGACTGTGGCAGTGTCCGTGGCTCGCTGGGCTGGAATACTTTGCTACGATGATTGCCCCAGATACTCTTTACAAGTACTCTATCGTTCAGTGAAGCGTCGATAACGCCTGATTCAATCACCGTTTTATCTAGTCGATTAAGCCATTGTTATCATGTGTTGCTCAATTGTATGAGCGGGAAATTGTACCGTAATAATAGAATGATGAAAGCCAGATCTGTTTTCACATAAGATGATAAAGCTGGCATTGATAGTAACACTAGTTTCCGAAAGAAAATTTCCAGATATTAACGATGCGGAAACACCGTCGCAGCTCAGTGGCGTGGGCTTTCTGGGCAGGGACTTGTCAATGTCTACCCGTACGACAGCTTTGTAGGGGCTTTAGCAATTAGTTGATGCAGAATGTGTTTTCAGCGTTCAAAGTAAAGTTGAACAAAGTCATAACCATCATCCACTCTAGGCTATTAAGCGCAATTGTTCAGCTGAGTTTTCAGTGTATCAGTACTAGGCTGTCCCAGCTGAGCCTAGCATATCTTTCGTTACCTTTACAAAAATTGAGCTGAACCCTGTAGCGAGCTAGGATAAGGAGGAGGAGGAAAAGATGAATCTTCCTTTCATTTGACGGTCGTATTTGCTTGCTGCAGTGGACAATGATAAGGTGAGCCAACAAGTGATATTGTACGTGTTCTCGCTTTCTACGGCGAGCTGAAATACCATCTGTTGATCGAACTATTTTTGTTACGTCTATCGTATGGCGTTTGTTGGTGAAAGTTGTAGCAGAAGAGCAGCAAGTTCCCACTGGAGTAAAGATAGATATAAATAGTTACATAAATTATATTTATCTCATATCCATCTGCATATGATAAGTAGCCTCCACAGAATACCAAAATATACAAGTAACAATGATGACTTGTCTGCTGTAGGGGCAAAGCGGCTACTGACGGCATTCAGTAGCAAGTCTCTGACTACCTGTCGTAGATTACCTCTGAATGCGTGCAGCAATTAGCGATCATAACTTTGTGGGACAGGCTAAATATGGGAACAGATGCTTCAGAACGCCAGAAACACGATGCTTTCCCGATTCATCCACACACACCTTACATATGAAAAAAAAACACCTTCAAATTACTACGAAGTCGGTAGCGACTGGTGTAATTCAATTGATACTTTAAGTTGCTAAAAATGAATCGTTACCACAATCGTCTGGGCCCGAACCAGAATCGACCATCTGGATGTAGCGTTTTCGTGACGCTAGCTCTGGCAAACGCGATGTACGCTGTCCGTACGTCATAATATATACACAACGTACGTAATCGTATTGGAGACACATTACTTCGTTCGATGTGTTCGTAATTGCGATGCGACGCTGAAATTTCTTCAACTGCAATCAATGATTGCAGTTCCTTCAACGTACAGACTAAAAATAAAGCGATGCGTTCAGATAATTAACAACGTCTACCATCTCGGTGTAGTAACTTCGTATGACCTACATAATTAGTAGTAGATTGAAAAGAGTCCTAGTCCCAGCCAGTGACATTTGCATATACCGATGATGATATAACTCATTCTCGTATCCACAAGTCAGCACCTAACAGTCAGCCCCGTACGAGCCTTGTTGGACAGCGGTGCACTCCCTAAAATCAACGTATTTCGAAATCCAGCTATTATACAGTACAGCTTTTGTAAACAGGGATCGTATCGCTCGTAAATGGCCGTCATCACCCCAATCGATAGCTGACGCTTGGCCACCAGCTACCGTTACCATCACTGGTTGGATGTGTTCTCTCATAGGGGTGTGTACATATATCTGAATATTTCTCACATGAGCGAATGTATGAGGCACTTTCGATCTTTGCGTCGTAATTCTGACGTCCACATCTCTTATCAAAGCCCAGTGGCAGTCCGGCCCGCCCGATAGTATTGTCTCGTACGATTTGTCACTTTGTTGACTGGTGCTCCCTTTCGAAAATACTTTCTAATAAGCGTGTTAAGCGCAGGCGTCGATTAATGGCCATTGTATAAGCAAACGTTGCGGTCACGAACACGTACACTGAAACGGGCCCCAATTTTTGGATAGCGAAATATCACTATGTCCTCATCATACACTGCTATCCTCCTCGACATAAAAGTCCCTATTCAATTAACACTATCGACCAGCAAGATCATTTATAGGCGACAACAAAAGCTGATGGAACGACGGCGACCGCTGTCACTTCTTTTGTTTGACGCCCTACGTGTACAGCTCATTGAGAAAAGGCGTATTGAATTTGTTGAAATTGTGTTTGATCGAACAAAACACAACTCCAGTGGGCAAAAAAAAAATTATCCGATTAGTCGATTTTTTTTGGATCGCCATTTGCAGACGATGCGCACTGACAACAACGTCATCCGAAGCACTTCGTAGTGAGGCCGCTTAAGGGATTAATGAAATGGGGCCTGGGCTCCTAAAACCCAGTACCAGCTGAACTCGAACTCGTTTCTTTCTTTTTTTCCTTCTACTCAAGGTTAGAGATACCCTGTAGTAGAAAAAAAATTGGCACCTATATTAAGGCTAAGTTACCTGTGTGCTATGAAAAATATAGACAATCGTATAAACCGTTTAGCAGATATATTTTAAGTATACTGTGATGATTAGTGGATTTTAACTTATTAATATTATTCGTTACACATATATCCACAACAGCTATTGTGCCAGATATATTGTTATGTTACCCTCGTCTATTTAACATTGATGGATGCTACGTCTAACTGTTAAATTGAGCCAGGACAATAGAACTAAGTTTAGCAATTGTTTGGACCGAGCAGACATAAAAACATGGCTATAAGTGACAAAAACCATAGCAACTTTTCGCACTAATGTAAATTTGGAAAAATTCCCAGAATATAAACAGAATTCTCAGTTTAAACGTGAAATCAAAGTTAGTGGACGAGGTATCTATTTCAAATTAAACAGTCTATCAAAAACAATGATCCGGAAGACTATTCTTATGAATCTTTTCTATATGAACTATATAATACTATATGAAAATAGAAATGGAACAACTTACATAATGTCATTAAACGATTCGCGCTTTCACAGAATAAGGCTGAGCACTTCCAGGAACGTTGCATTTCACCTTAAGTTTTGCCTGAGCTTTTGGCATGACATTAGACATCTCTGGTAGCCGTCAGTGCATTGAGACGTCACAAACGAACTTCACTTAGACTGCCTCATATTTACTCCATGTGGTTATATAGCTGCAGTCGGACTTGTTCTTACAGCTTTAACCGGCCACTGCCTGGTTTACAGTCGTACGCAGGAAACAGTGCTATGATAATTGCTTAACAAAGTTTATTGTGTCTACGGCCTTTTTTTTTACAATTCAGCGCCGATACGGGCAGCACAGTCCCGCCTGAACCTGGATCACGTGAGAAGCTTCCGGTTCATGGACTTCATCTCCTGCGATTCTTATGATATAATGTCTCGAATACCTCTATCTCTGTATTTATGGGTGTGTGTGTGTGTGTGTATGTCTACGATGACACGCATGTGTATGAAGTCGTTTTTTTGGCGATTTTTCATACTGGCACGGACGGAAACTGGGCGCTAAACAGTGACCTACTTAGAGTCCTATCGCAACTAAATTAGCTGTATTTTCTGTACGTAATCTCGTGACAATGGAGTTCTAAATGCGTCTCGCCTTATAGATGCTATCAAGTGCTATCGTCCTGCCCCCGCTTCGGCCGAAAAACGGCCGGACAGCCTGGACGGTGAGTGATCTTGTCGTCTACAAGACCAATCAATTCTTAAATTATTACGAGAAGAGCGGTCGAAGACTCTCCCGAAATAACTGTAACTCTATGTAGGTGGTCAGCAATAGCTAACAAAGCTAAGGCATAATTGCGTTCGTATAATTGTTGCACTGTTGTCATTCCTACGACAGCTGTAGCTGTTGCTTGGTTGGTGTTTGTCGTTTTGACGCTAAAGTGCAGTATATCTGGATCAGCAGGTCTCTCACGCAGTTGTTGGAGACTTCAGTCAGGGCAGCGGCGGCAGCAGCAGCAGCAGCGACAGAAGGGAGCAGCAGCTATGGTGGCTACGCTGGTGGCCACTGCCATCGCTGCCGTTGCATCGGACGGACTTCAGACTTCGGTAGTACCAGAAATTCAGGCCTAGCTTGGCTACCTTGGGCAGCGTCGGCGGCCTTGTCTGATTAACTACTAAAGCGGTAGCTAAATTAATATCGAGAAAAACGAGGTGAAAACAGCGGCGAAATGCAGCGGCGACGTGTGTGGCTGGAAGCTCACGCGCGCGGGCGCGTAAGTGTACATCGATTTATGATGCTGCTGCTGCTGCTGCTACCGTGCCCCTGCTGCCGCGCACATGACCTACCCTCAGCATGGGCAATATCTGAAAAAAGCTGTCGCACCACCATCGTGATAGTCGTTCGACGGTGGGACTTATGCGTTTTGGGCAAAACTTATGCGTTGAATGGCTGGACACGCGAACGGCCGACATGGCCGAGAGGGTGGCCAATAATCAAGCACTGCTCTTTATTACTACTAATAATACTACTCCTAGCACGTATTGTAAGTTTTGGTGCTGTGGCTGCTGCTGGCTTCTTCGCCGTGCTTCGTTTAGGGTGCTTCGGAATCAGTATCGAGTCGCATGGACTTCCATCTGTCGCTGCTGCCGCTCATAGTGGGGCTGTTCTTCGGGCAATGCGAGCTTCTGGTGCAGCTCTGCCGGGGCTGCGGCGGAGGGATAACGGCGGAGACGACGAACGAATTAACCGGTAAACGCACGGATAGGCGGACGGACAAATGGATGGACAAACGAACTGGTAGTAGCAGCAGTGGTGGCCAGAATGAGTATTAGGAGTAAGACTGCAACAATTGCCATGCCAGACGTAGCGGTGGTGATACTAAGAAGGAGCCAGTGTATGATGATGTATAAAAAGCCCTCGCCCGGAGTATTCTGGCATCAGTTGGGTCGTCGACGTCAACTAGTGAACATGCGCGTCTTTGTCGTCATTGCCTCTCTTGTGGCTCTTGCACATGCCACGGATCTCGGATACGGAGGTTACAACGGAGGATACGGCGCTGGATACGACAGTGAATATGGTCACGGACATGTGTCGCACGTCACTAAGGTGATCAATAAGGAGGTGCCTGCCCCGTATGCTGTCCCCGTTGCTAAGCCTTACCCTGTCCCCCAGGTTGTGCCTGTTCCCAAGGTCGTCGAGGTGCCTCAGCCGGTGCCTGCCCCCTATGCCGTTCCCGTGGTGAAAAAGATCCCCCAGGTTGTGCCTGTAGCCCGCCCCTATGCGGTACCCAAACCGTATGCTGTTCCCAAAGAGGTGCCAGTCCCCGTGGCTGTCCCTGTCTATAAAGATGTGCCCGTTCCCGTCTACAAGGAAGTGCCTGTGCCCGTTCTTAAGCACGTGCCCGTTCACGTCAAGGTGCCAGTCCATGTTCCAGTCCCAGTCCACAAGGAGGTACCTGTACCTCAACCCGTTGAGGTCCCGGTCAAAGTCCCCGTCTACCGCGAGGTCCATGTCAAAAAACCTTATGTAGTTCCCCAGCCCTACGCCGTTAAGGCTGCCCCTATCTACGCCCACGGTCACGGATGGTAATCCGCCAAGTTAGCCAAAATAGCCAGAGTAAGATGACAACACAAGAAGCACAGCCAGTCCCAATCTACGCGGCATGGATGAATCACCGCAACGATTACAACAACAACAACGAAAAGAATGATCAATGATGTTGATTAGCACTTTTTTTGTGCCATCGGATGGACCCAAGAGCTTCACACCAAATCTGTCTGACCACTGGTCTTCAACAAATAGTGGTTGTAAATAAGCCCTTGCCAGTAAGGCGGGATCATGCAACGATTTTGTAACAATTACGACTGCGTAAATAAAAACGAACAATGTATATTTGGTAGCCTATAAAAACTGTTTATTCATTGTTATGTGAACTTTGTATATATATATACTAAAGTCCAGGAAATAGCTTTATGCAGGAAGCGATGACGTCAAGACCAATCTGTTACGTTGCGCAATATGAAGCTACGTATAGAAACGAAAGTACAATTCTTTTTCATACTCTAATAACATCCTAAGCAGTACAGAATTATTTGAACGACTCTTTTATCTACTATTATTTTACTATCTGCTATTATTATTTAGTCTACTCTATATTGGTTATGGAATGTGTCAGTTCTTCCAAGCTCGCATCGATACATATTGCAAGGTACGAATATGGCATTGACCTATATTGGATAGTCCCAATATTCAACATATTTTTAATATATGAATATTGTTCGATATCAACATCCCACAAGAAAGAGAGGTCACGTTCCTATAACTTGACGTCGTCGCTCTCCGCTGCCCACACAGCGACAGAGCGGCTTACGTAAGCCCAAATCGGCAAACCAGCCTTCGTTCTGTTAGTGCCTGGCTGGCAGCGTTTTCATCGCCGAGTTCCAGTATTCACTGAAGCTGGGTGACCTATGCAAGCAAGCGAATGCGCAAGACATTTGTAAGAAGCACAGACACATCGGTGGATTTCCTTCGCTTCCTGAAGTCCAGCGTCTGCTTCGGAATGTTTCAGAGAGCCATAGAAAAACGAGGGAGCTCTGAGCGTAGCTCTCGGACAGGAGTTACTGAACCAACTCGATGAAAGTTCCTGATCGGCTGTTTTAAGCTCGAAGCTCTGACATATTCAAAACGTCCCGCACAAAAGCCGGTCTCTCTCTGATACAGCCTTTCAATAAAACTAAATTTCGTGATAGGTATAACATTACCTGTCGTAAAGCAGGTGATAGTTTTCTTTGCAAATTCAAACTCCCGCAACCTAATCAAAACGATAGCAGCCAATGCATATTTGGCATATCTCGAAATCGGAGTGCCTAGTTCAATGCATGAGAAACGCTTTACTAATAGTTTACTTTATCACAAACACAGCCATTCACAGCTTAATCTAACCCTAGCAGTAGATCATCCAATTGCCGTCAGGGTTATTAGAGCTCTGCCGACAGTCTTGAGTCAAACCTGTACCAAATTACCTTGTCAAAGCTTGTACAAGCTTTCTCGTAAAGCTTTCTGTTACGTTCAAGAACGTAAAGCAGTCAAACGTCTGTACATGCATAGCGAATAGCTTGATGGGACATACTAATTAACGTTACAAACCTTATGGACGTTTAATTAAAGTAATTTATCGCATGCACACAAGCCTCATCATTGTAAATGACAGACCGCATACGGCGTAAATGCGGCAGCCCGAATGAGTCATTATAGAGTGTAGTAATAGAAGCCACAAGCTTGACCATCTATTGTTGCTAGCTTCGGTTCGTCCAAGACCCTAAACATCGTTCTAACTCTCGACCAGTATCTTGCAACAAGACTGCTTGCTTTAAGAGCGAGCAGTAGTACTAGTAGTAGTACTCTAGTATAAATATACGAGAAATTAGTTGAGCAGTATTTGTTGAGACAAGGTTCGATAACATTGCTACCGTTTCCACGATAAGTAAATCTACAACATCTTAAAAATGATTCTAAATTTAAACAGCGCTTGCTTTTGCCTGTAAAGTGTAAAGGTATCTTATATAACAATTTTACCGAAGCGCTTCCAATAGTTTCACAGTCCTGCTGATCGCTTCTGCCGTGACGTCCTGTACTGTTAACTATTCCCTATCGCATCTTGATTCATCGTCTCTATGTGTTTGACATGTTTTCCACGCGTCATTTGTCTTCCACATAGAACAGCCATCGTTATCAAACGAATACAATAATCGGTATCCGTTGATAATTGTTACACAAGCACCTGAACCAGATAAACGACAGATAGATAGATAGAAAAATGGAAAACATTACAAGCACGCGGGGTCATTGTCCTGGTCTTAGCCCTACGCCGTCTACATTTAGTTTTAACACAAGCCCAGACAATAATTGAGGCCTCGTGCGCACTTCTCTTGTCAGCCAAGCTAACGGAGCCAAAAGCGATTAATTTACCCAGTGCCAATGCTCCCCATGCCCGTAACTTCACAGCGGCCAACGACAACCCCTGAACAACAGCAAGCCGTCGAGCGTGAACATGAACGCTGCCGGAGGACAAGTGTACTGCATCAAATCGTATCGTATTAAAGGCTGGGGGAAAGTCTGAACTGGTCCTTGTGCTACTAGGCTCTTGACGCTACTTATCGACAGAGGCTTCAACACGCACTGGAAACAGGTGCCAAACGAAATGAGGTTCTACCGCTAGTTTCTTGCTTCCCCCCAATCTCCACCTCATTTCCACCCTCTAGCCGGTCCTTCGATGAGTCTGATGCGCCTCGCTAGCCAAAAATAGCTTCCTGGAAAGAACTACGAAGTCCGAACTAAACAGCCTTTGGCAATCAGCCAGCCAGCGGCAAATCAACAGCAGATAAAAAAAAAAATACTATTAAGAGTTCACTTTGTGGCGATTATGAAAACCAGCCTAGTCTATACGCAACTTCTCGATTGGGGCGATAGCGAAAAGGACCAAGATACGTTAAGAAGAGCCAAAAAAGCCCCACAACTACAGTCAACAGTTTGGCTTGTACTTCATCCTAACCTAAATCATTAATCCCATATATATATATACATAGAGAGAACTGAAATTAACGCCATAAACGAAACGTTAACAGAGGACGTTCCTTAAATCTCATACTCACTCACTCTGAAGTCATTTTTTTTTTTAGAAATCGCTGTAAGAAGAGTAAAAGGGCTTCACAGTTTTTCGTAAGAAATTGCCAACAAACCCAAAAGCGATTAGCTTCATTCCCATTACTACAAAAAATTGAATTAAGCAGAACATGCCCGATGACAAACTTACTCACCTTACATTTGACAAAAACATATTCTATGAAGCACCCAATGGCAGCCGACAACTAAAAATGTATATACATTAATGATGGTTACTGCCCATATTCGAACCTCCTCTGAGTTTCAAATATGGGACATGTAATATTTCTCGTAGAAAATAGACACGTTAAACCCGGGCCTAGCTACCTATTCGAACCTTATGTGTACTTACGAGTATTTATCCGTACTACATTAATTTCTCGTATTGAAAAGAAATAACATTTATAAGTATTCATATAAGGCAGAGTGTTACGGTGAAATCATATTAAAGAAGCCCGTCCTAGTAGGCTTTCCGACGTAGTAGGCGTACTTGTCCATCTAGTATAGTTTCTTTCTAAAACTTCGGCGCGTGATTTACAATCGATTATACTAAGATGTTAGAGATGCGAGGAGACTGGACTGCGTATAGCATTATGAAAATGTTCCTAATGGCTGAAAGGACATTGCTTAACGGTGGACGAATAATTATCATGGCGGACCCAGAAGAAACCGATAGACTATAGACGTTCACCGATTTTAAGGACAACAATAATCACTGGGGTAGTGATTTCTATGGGTCCAGAGCGTTTGATTTGCTCAAAGATACGGCAGATTTAGCAATAGAATTTATTAAGCAAACAATCAGATTTTACAAAAAAAAAAAAAATAATATGAAAATCTTGTTTAGAAGAGCTTTTGTTGGAACGAACAATCACTTGATATAGCGGTCACTTATTCTTGCATAGAAGTTTAAATGACGTTCTACATGTACGCTGTCATCACTTGACGTTGAGCAAAACCAGGATCGGTCCCGATGAACTTGCAATCGGCTTACAAAAGGAGTCACAATCGACCAGCTGCCGTCGCACACAGCGATATCAGTAAATCAGAGATGTCATATTTCACTAAAGCTTATTTTGCCGTCGGCACGAGTTATACACACCAGACCGAGACCAATGACTGGAAAAAGTTTTTCCACCATAGAAAAAAAACTCTGATTGAACCTTGCGTATTGAACGCTTAGGTTCTATTAATCGCTGAAAGGTTACCTTGCAGAGTGGAATAGCTCGACTATTCAACATTCTAAAGAGGTATCTAAGAATTCGCCATGCCTCTCGGCTGACAAGTCACCACCTTCAAAGTGACTACCCTTCCGAAGCTCTTCATGTTGTCAGTTATATAGACACGAATTAACTCGAGCAGCCTCGTTACCCTGTTCACTTGCTGATGATTTTTCGTCTTACACTCACCTGTAAATCAGAAACATATAATCAACTCACTTCGTCATTGCTCTTGTCTAGGCCGTATACATGAATCCCCACCATGGTGTCAAAAAAACGAAAAGGTAGGCACTTTCGTCGACAGTCCTAGCAAGGCCGACGACCATCATACTTGCGGTTTCTACTGTCCTATTATAAGATCTACACCGACCAGCTTCTTAGGAAAAAGGGACATGAAGCTGGTGGATACGGAAAAAAAGGAGAAAAAAACTTCAGGCTAGAATCTGTCACTGTAAAGGCGGCATCTTTTAGGCATAAAAGTTTCCTTATCGGAAGCCATGCTGACTATCGCCTGGCAACTGGTCCTATAATAGAAATTTATAGGAAATAGAATACTTTATTAATACGTTTTACTTTAGAATACTTTATCTAAGTTTATATAAATGGTTCACCTAATATTCGGTAAAAAAGCCTTTCACGGCGCACATTATATACAGAGGTATTATATGTGATTAGGCATGTCTATAGCGCATCCGGAACTGTGATATATATTAATAATGACAGTCTTAGTTCCCTTGACAATTTTATAAGTTTATTTAGCTGCACCATCCCGAAGTCGAAGTTCCTGGGATTAAAAAGGGCGATATTAAATAAATACAACAACAAGCCACATATAATATCCTATATTATTAGATGTCTAATTAGTGATGATTATAGATGTGTAGACTGAAGTCAATCAAGACTGTCTCGAAACATTATTGAGCTCGGATAGAATCACGAATCTCAATATGCATCTAGCATCAATATAAGACAATGTCAACCTATAACAAGGAGGTCCGCAAGCTTCTGTAATTTGAATGGACTAGATTAACGAAGTTTATATGACATCCAAAAAACCTGCTGCAAAACTGTACTTTGTGCTCTGTTCGCGCCGAAATAATAATTTAATACCTGGAGAGAAGCACTTAGCTTGGTACTATGATTAACGTTTGGCAAATAGTCGCTAATTGTTGTACAGTGGTTCGTACCAACGCAGGTGCGTACGTTAGACAAAATGTCGCAATACCAGATCATGTACTATATATATTGACATACGGAGCCTCTGCATATACGTTGTTTTTCCTCGAATGTGTATAACCGATATCGTTTGCGCTGATTTTGACTATCGCCCCGTAGCCCTACGTAGCAAAGCCCCTACCCTAAACGCAATATAGCTTTGAATTCTCCAGATTCTCTAACGAAATGAAAAGTCTTGCTTTTACCATCGTCTCACATAAACGAACACAGTGAAACGCAGTGAGCAGTTTCACTTTCACCCTTAAGCTATATGACAGCAGTAGCAGTAGTTTTGCAACTAAGATTTCCTCAATAGAACGGCATATGCCAACCAACAGGTCGCCTAAATTGGACGGAGGGGCGATGGCGCTTCACTAGGACCCAACTTCGCCGTTAACTTCGGGTTTTAGGTCTGTGACGGCATTCGTAGGCCAGCTAAGGCCAACATTCGGCGGCTCGCGAACCTGCAACAGCGGGGAACTGCGATCGAGTAAACAAGCGGGATGCAATTGCCTCAACAACTGCTGAAGCAGAAGCGCTTTTGGTATTTCCACGAGAGTGCGGTCGGGTGACAAGCAGGCTCCAGCCTCGAAATTCCTGCGGCTAAAATCTCCTTTTGCTATTGCTGTTGTGGTCCATCCTGCAAATCCTGCGGTGGCTAACCGGGGGGCTTCCTGCTTCGTTGGTACTCTCTCTTCGCATCAGATAAGCGGTTCGCGGGCAAATACGCTCTAGACAGGCAGGCGGTGTCAAATTCCGCCAGCTGGCTGTGTTTCTTTTACTCAGGCACGTCCAGTTAGGGCTTTAAACAAGAAAACTAAAATCAAATAGTACATCATACCGCGAAAAGAGCCATACCAGCGTGGCGATAAATAGACAATTAATAGATATCTATGTCGCCCAAAGGTGCGGATGAGGATAAAGGCTTAAAATGCAAAGGAATCACAGTATAAAAAAAAGAACGATAAAGATATCTACGTCATATTCCGTGAATAGAACGTATATGCGTTATATGGATTAGGCGTTTTGGTAACGATTCAGTTGCTTGGACAGATATAAAAAAAGGTAAACGAGGACGGATGTTTGATGAACGATTTTTTCTATTTTATATTCATTTGTTTTTATAAAAACAATATATTTATCCAACAACAAAAACGATAGTAGCAGTACCATAAACTAGCTAGAAAAGAACGCTAAAAGGAACCGGGACAGAGAATCGGCTATTGCTAGAGACCTGAACGATAAACAGGAGCCCGACGGTAGCACAAGGCTCAGTCTTTAATACAAGAAAAATTAAACCACTTACTTTAGTAGAAACGTTGAAAATGCACCACGCTTTTTTTCTTTTTTTTTTTTTTATTGCCTTCTATTTTCTCTTATCGAGACGGCTCCAGAGTTTCTTCTAGATCGTTAGGTGATTCTCGCAATTTCCCAGTTGAACCATTAAAGCCCCCGACCCTTAGTCTTAGTCTTTTTCTCGCTCTCCTGTTTTCTCACCAACTGTGCTAACTGCCGATGAGCGAAGGTCCATACTCAGGACCTGTATAGCCGCGGTAGCAACAGTCCTGGTAGAAATACTGAACTGCAGACTTATACGAAAATGGTGTGTAGCCATGCAAACGGTGCATTGCTGTTACCGAAAGCGTATGCGATGGGCAAAAGCGACATAGGAGATAAAAACTCAAAAAAGGAAAATAAGCAAAATTTCTATCCTGAATGTCGTTGTCGCTCCACCCCTTTTCCTCCTAGCTCATACCCTGCTAAATTTAAGAAAGCGAAGTGAACCGTGGTCTCCGACGCTTTACTCAGATGACCGCATAGGGCTTAGCGGTTGCTGTTGACTGCAGTCGCTAAACAGTCGCAGTTGAAAAGAAGAAAAATGCTTGAAAAAAAAAAGAATGAAAATAAGGCGGAAGGAAAGGCGGAGTTAAGGTTTGCCGGATGGCTGGCACTACTCGACAGGAAAATATATTCCGAACATAATCGCCTCCGGGCTCGTAGTGGCGCCAAAAATAGCCGCATGAGGGAACGAAAGCTTGGTGCTTTTTGTGTGCTCTCGTGCGGATGGCGCTTCGGCACCGCAATGCTGTGCAACGCTCGAGGTGTTTAATGTAATCATTACATAACAGCTCACTTTTCGATTCCACTCCGCTCCCCGAGCCTGAGAGGCACATGCGTAAACATTGCCGGGTCCCATCACTCTCTACCGCCGCTGCTTGCTTAAGCCGTCCGTGCTACAGACGAGTCGCAGCTGACGCTTGACCAGGAAAGCTGCAATTGGCTCCAAATAAATGAATGCATTTCATAACCAAATCCTGTAGACATCATGCCTGGTCAGAAGACAAAAAGTGGAATTTCTCTAGCCTCGAAAACGGTGATGTCTGGCGAAAGGGTCAGAGCGGTCGAAAATAAAAAGTTTTTGTTCAGATCAAAATATTTGGCTCATTGCCGTTGTTGTAATTGGGTGGCAGAACGGTGGCAATCCCAGGGGTTGTAGCATAAAATGTTTTTGCTTCTGTCGGCGGTCACAGACAGATAAGTACATCTTCTAATTGCCGACTTGTTTTTAGAAGTGAAGCTACGGTGCCCCTGCATAACAATAAGCTGTTGAATATCACAGTGACAGCTAAACAGTGGTCTCACGTCTCAAGTGGCCCTGCTTATGTATTCGCTCTGATCAGAAGACCACTGAACAGGAAACGTAGTGGTAATTGATGCGAGTGCAAGCACTGAAGGAGGCAGAAAGGCAGAAACTCAAAGCACTAACAGATCAGATCAGGCAAGTCGCTAACTCTGCCAAGGACCATTTGCATCTGCAAAGCTAAAGCCATTACTCGTTTTCTTAACTAAGAGGCATACTCTTTCCTAGGAACCCTTCTCGTCAGCCTTTCTATCATTGAACTCAAAAGGAATCCCCTCGAAAGCCTGGTTCCCTTTCATTCAGTATGGGCAAACGTCTTATAGCGGACATTTGTAGAAGTTGGCCCATATTCTGTTGTATCGTTCCTAGTGGCTCTTACTTTCGAGTAAACATACGAACTTTGAAAAAAAACCTTTATTAATCACTTGTTTATCTCAACGGTAGTGTCACTAATTCTATTATTCTACTAAGTAAGGGCTCCGTCTTATGTAGCCATAGTTACACCTTAATTGTTCAATTTTAAATTTCATACACTTGATACCTAGATAGTGTATTTATTAGAAGATTTCTAGAATTTGTCTTTACTATTCCAATTAAATCTAATTCTAAATATTCCAATTAACAAGTTTTAAGTTACGAAAATTATGTTAGATCATAACATATCTCATTTCAGCAAAGTCCGATAAGTCAGTTTCATTAGTCATCTGAGTGGTTTTAGATTGACTCTTTTGTGTGCAGTTTCTAACCATTACATAAGTACATGTATACCGCTGCCACTCGACTATGGTCAAGTAATGTGTAGATAATGCACGCCGCTGGTCAATAAAATCTAATAAAGCAACAACGCTCTTTCAGGCGTGATCGTACCCGCGCAACGTCGACTCCATATAAACGTGTCATGCCCGTACCCCCCCAAAAACCATTAAGCAAGCATTCCTTTTTCTCCCTAGCTCGCTTCGCGCATAGGACAGATGCTCATTTTCATCGAACAAGCAGCACCGGTGTGCAGCGTAATGGAGTAGCTTAGCAACTCCATTACACTGCACTGGAAGACGCCACAACGCTGACACGAAGAAGCATTTCGTTCATCGCGAGGATGGTACCGATAGATCAGGGCCATAACTTCCTCCTTGTCCGAGACATCCAGGTATCTAGCTTGGGGGGGGGGGGGAGTTGCAACGAAGTCAACCGGCACAGACCACAGGATCGAATAGAACCTCTGATCTTTGCCATTCGATTGTTGGATTCTGATTATTCGGAGTAGATGGCCTAAGTTGTAGGGAAGCTCGCGCAATAGTCCTGTTCTGATCATCCAAGTCTTGCACGACTCTGATATGGTAAATCGATAGCCTAGGGTGGTGGACTTTACCGGGAGTGACAGGAGATCGCTTGAAAGCCAAAAGATTATTGAATTTGCTTCGCATCAGCTGGGGACAATCAATTCGTTGCGGAAGTGAGGCCGGAAGTGAAAATAGTAAACCAGTTTATGCTGTGGGCATTCTTATTGCGAGCGTTAGTCATATCATATCCAAGAATGGTCAGGCACACAGTTTCAAAGCAATCTAGTGCCTGTTCGGCAAATTGAATTTGGCCTGCCTAAAATAAACGTCGTGTCCTGAAATGCTAGACTACATTTGAAACCATAAGAAGTTTATTTTACCAGGTTTCGTTAATTAACTGATGGCACACGTTATTATTTAGTTTCATATTAGTTTAGCCATATTTATGAGGTAATAATAATTGTACGAAGTCGTCCACAGCTTCGCCAGTGCGGCTTCAGCTTAATTAGCTCGTTGCGAATTCAGCAGGATTCGTCTTGGTTCGCATTACAAAACTATGCTTAAAAATCTGCACTCTCTACTTTATCTAAAGAGAGATGCATGTATTGACATTTAGGGTCCCCTTGTTTCTGTTGTTCGGTCTGCCGCATTTGCCTTTGGCGCATTGTTAGCCGGCCAACTAAAAAAAGCCTTCTGCCAAATAGTTTTTTTCTCATATCCAGTCGTTAAAGCCGGCGTTAATCAAGTATATAGATGATAGGTTTATATATGCGTCGATGAATACGCTGGAACAAAGCATGGTAGAGTTATCTATAGATTGTCTGTGATAGGTCGATTGTACTAGATTGACAACTGGGCAGTATTTCGAACCCGTGGATGTGAGTCTGTGTCTATGTGTATGGGTAGAAAAGGGTATGGGCATCACTTTCGAATTATCGTCAGCTGCTGAAAATTAAATGACGCTAACGAATAATGCTCTATTACGCTCGATTTTCTGGCCGACTGTGGGACGAAATTCTGTATGATAAGGATGCACAGAAGTTGAACGGTAGCATTTGAAGTTTTAGCTGACTATTGGATTGTAGTAGCCCCAAACGGAAAAGGGGTCGCTTTTAGTGGAAGTTGCAGTGGTCCCTGACATTTGCCGCCGATAGTCAGTCATTCATTTCGCGCCAGCACTTGAGGGGTTCTAGGCATGATGTATAGAAGCACAATAAAGAAGCGCGCCAAGCAGTCATCATTGTTTCGAACGGAAGTGTCGACTGTGACGGCGTTGATAATGTTCATTTTTCAATCTAAACGTTAAAATACGGAATCTCCTGTTTGTATATGGCCCTGTATATATCAAGTCTGACTGCTTGAATCATATAATACGAGTACTTACTGCCATCACATACACTCGCATAAAAAGTAAATTCCATTATTTTTATGGGATTCTGCACTCAGATAAAGCGACACACAATATAATTTTTTTTCCAGCAACACACAGCTTTTCTTCAACACTTAACACGGTAAATATATATATATATATATCGTAAAACTATGGTATCATTTACTAAAACTCACCCGATCATCGGCGTGAGTGCACAGTGTGGCTGAAATGAACACGCATGCGCAGACATATGCAAACACACAAAAGCAAAGGGGCACTTTACCTCATAGAATGCCGATTCCTTGTAGTCATCCTGAAAAAGAAGCTTGCCATTTCTTCTAGGAGCATACACAATGATGAGGCAGCTAGGAGGCAATCGAACCCCTCCGAATAATTTTATCTATGTTATCTTGCTCCCTTTTGTGCTCTGCCACTTGCCCCACTTTAGGTCGCTCTGTGTTTGGCAAACTTAGATGAGTTTGAAATTTTTAGATGCTGTCACAGGGGAGCGGGTTAACTGAGGTCTGCAGAACATTACGAACGAAGTAAAATCATGTCGGCGATAATACTGCAGAGACGCAGATTAGAAATTTAAAGGGACCCAGGGGGGCCATGCGGAATTGGAAAGTCGAGAGTATTGCATCTACTGACAGCTGTCGCCAGCCATGTACCACTAACTCTAGACAGACGATGAACAAATATGGCTTTTTTATATATACGCCGAATGCGATGCCTCTGTCTCACATGCTATAATTTAGAGGCTTGTAAAACGACGTATGCTTGTGAAAAGTTATGTGGAAGCAGTCAATACAAATGGCGAACGGCTTGCTCTATTGCAGCACATTAATGGAAGAACTTCGTTTTCGCTGTGTGAGGGCTTCTTATGGTCTGAATGCAAACATAGAAATTTATTTATTTTAGACTTGATAGTTTAATTATAGGTTTTGTTATTGATTAGAAATGATTTGAGCTCCCAAGGGCAACAGAAAGCTTAAAACTATAGTTCTTTATTTTTTACTGGTTTTTATTAATCCAACGAGAAAAATAGAGAGCGTACATCCCATCTTTAGTAGGCAGAATGATGCTAATCTGTCTTCACGTAACGTTATTACGATTGTTTGATATTAGTTATGGTCGAAGAAGCTAATTCGCATAATGTTTCAAGTTTTACATGCAAGCTTCACGTTTTCACTCGTTTGTCCAGTTGGTTTTTGTAGTTAATTTATTCATTGGACCTCGTATCTGTCCGGATCGCACCATTTCGTTCGTCGTTAGGGTGTTCTGTCCTAAATGACTTGTTTCACTTTAGGCTCAAGGGGGATCTCAATATCGACGATAGAGCATCGTCCAATTCGCTGCGCTATCGTTTGTCGGTATTCAGTCGTGCAGCTTTTTCTGTCAATTCGCATACTGTTATTGCTGTAGGTATGATTGCTTTTGCTTACTGCTACTAGTACTATCATCGTTACTGCAACGTTATTGCGTCCGATGCTGTCTTGAGCTGTGGCAACAAAGAACGCCAGATATAAATTACGTGGTCCAACCCCCTACCATTGTCGCCGTCATTGTTACCATAGGACCTGAATTTTTAGACACCTATTTGTGTAATAACTCTGTCGTTGCAAACCAACTTAAGGAACTCCATGTACAGCATCGCTACACACGTCGTGTTGCATGCCTTCTCGCTTCTCGGCCTATAGTTGCCTTTCTTTTTCTCAACCAGCTTCTCAGTCTTCTCCTGTCTTTATTCGTTGCCGTCTGCACCCCTAACGACAGATAGACTTTTCTGGCAAGACTTTACGCTGTATTTGCTGCAATTTATTTACCGTCGTGGCTATGCTGCCGCTTCTACTGTCAAATGGCGTTCATCGTTGTCGCAGCCATATTCGTGCGGTCGTCTTCTCCCTCCTCCAATCATTTTCCTAGTCGTTTGTTACCCCTATTCCCCTTATACTTGATAGCTTCCTTTCGTGCTTAACCTCTGAGGTGCTGTTGCTTCCATTACTGCTATTGTTGTTCTCGTTGGACTGCGAGAGTGCGGGCGTAGATGGGCAGTCAGATCGCTGGCTCAGTTCTGTCATTTGTGGCTGGTGCTGCCTCTGCTCCTGTCTATGCTGTTAGCTGTTTTGCAAGTCTCAGACGATTGCACTAGCGGAATTCACTGCCTAATGGAATAAATGAGAGCACTGCAAGACCAGACAAGGACCCCAAAGGACAGCAGAGACTAGGGAATGTTTGCCAATGTTTAATATTGCTCAAGATTTCTTCCGCTTTATGCTATAATCGCCAACACCGTCGGAGAATCGAATATACAAAAAAAACACTAGGAAAAGGCAAAAAGGGCCTAAATTGGTTCTACCCGTTATCCCGAGTTGAGAAGAACTGAGATGGAGTTGGATTAAAAATCCGAGCTGAGGGTAAACTCAAAAAACCTCCGAAAAACGACGATCGAAATTCTGTGTCAACAACCCGACAGCAGCCTCGTTGTATTTCTACTGCGATTGCTGTCGTAATATAAATACGATAAAGGCTGGTGAAGAGGACGCGTACCATTTTAAATAGAATAAATAAAGGACAACGAGGTCGATAGTGAAACAGGTTGAATACGAATTGATCTAGGAGCAAAAACGTAGCTCAAGCAATCGTTTTGGTGGTCTAGCGAAGTTCGTTCTACAAGCATCAACTTAAAAGTTGATGCTTTTAAGCGAGTCATAGTATCACTTCAGCTGCTGTTCGCTAACCTCTTAAACTTCTGTCCATATATCTACATGTATAATCCTTAAACCAAATTCGATGCTATATGTATTTACACATTGTAGGGCTTCACCAGTTCACAGCAACGTTAAGTAAGCTATTCACTGTCGTCTGACCCAAACGCAAACATCTCGCTCTCTCTCTCCCTCTCTCTCTCTCTCTCTCTCTCTCCCTCTTGCATTAGGCAAATATACCCGCACGTCTTCATGTCTGAGTTCTTCTTGTAAGTTTATGCTGATCACGTAAAGTTTTTGACCCTTCGAAAAAATGATGCATCAAATCGGAAACACATTTTTCTAATGCAACGACAAATCATAGGGACGATTCGACGGTGCTTTTGGTATGGCGTTTCGACAGCTATGCAAAGAGAGACCTGGGCAGATATAGGTCGCTTTTCAAGGAGTTTTAAATCTATGACAGGGCTCTGGTGACGATCTGCTGTTTCGGACCTGCCTCTCGCTATCCAGCGTTCGACTTGTTAAAATTATGCCCCTCAAACGGTTTTGCTTCGTCGGGCCGTCGTCTTAACATGAAGTAACACTTGCCTTCTTTTGTGAAGTCGGTTATGAATGATTACACAAGCAACCCCTCCCTATAGTTTGCTCTCTGCCGGTGGGCATGTTCCAAGTAGCAGGTTACGCTAAAAAAGGCAAATTTAAGCAGTATAAGTGTAAAGGGTGCAGCTTTTCCTTCATCGTTCTTTTGCGTAGGCTTAGCGAAAAACCATTTATTGGCACAGTGAAAGAAATAAGGACTCATGAATGTGTTTTGCTGTTGGAAACAGCGTGAGATTGAAAGCATGTTAGCAGACGACTAAGATCGAAAGGAAACTGTCAAAAAAGTAACTATGTCAGGACCCTTCCTCGGTCCAGTTTCAGTGTCCTGGTTAGATTGGAAAGCGTTTCTCAAATGTTTCCTTGTTTCTCTGTAAAGCTTCGATCCTGCTACGACAATTAATTTTCTTGACATGGTGGCTGAAATGAAAAAATTAAGGCTGTGCCTTTTGCCTTTCGACTAGCACCTTTGCACCTATGCAAGCCAACCTCGTGGATCGGAAGGAATCCGTTCCATACGACCCCGGTCCCCACCCCATCAGTAAGAGTACCGTAAAAGGTCTCACTTTCTACAATAGAAATCTGGTTCCTCTTATCACTATGTATTTGATTTAGTCAAAATATCAACTATTTATTCCCAGTCCGAGAGCTTTAGTTACCCATAAATACTAACTCAGCAATCTAAAAATGCCGAAAAGATTATGAGTAGAAGGACAAAGGATGCAGACATTAAACCTCTCAGTAATTTTCTCGAATACCATCAAAATACCGTGAGCACATTTTAAGGTTTTTCATTTTAAACAGAATGGATAGCGAGCTCCTTTTGGGCGGTCAAACGATGTGATGGGTTTGATTTCAAAATCATCCGTGAGTAAAGGTCCTTACGTAGTTCATCTTTGAGCTTCCATTTTTTTTTTCAGGCAAAAGCGCCTATGTGATAGCTTTATCAATTTCCTCCAAAGAAAAATAAATTCGTCTTTTACAAAAATTAACTAATACCCGCCTGGTTGAACAGGTGATAATCGAAGTCTTAAGTAGAGCTTTAATAAATAAAAACGCCGTACGCTGATTTAGGACCATTAAATTAGACAGCTCAGCAGTTTAAGCTTACCTGCCCAATAATAAAAACATAGTGGTCTGGCAATGAATCTTTGTTCAAGACTTTTAACAAAAGCAGTAGAGAGAAAAGGCCTTCCGTTGTCGTCGTTGTTCAGGGCAGAAAAAATAAGCCCAGGCAAGCCAAAAAGGCGGCATCATTGTTTATGCCGCTTTCTGTGTGAGTGCATAAAGCTACAAGCACGAGACTTGAGAGGCATCTCAGACCATAGACATATAATACATATCAACATACAAGTAATAACTCAGTCAAGTGATCAATTGGGTCAGCTGGTTGATGCAACAGGGCGAGGAAGCATTTAGGCAACACCTTCGCAGGCACTAGTGTTCCATACTCGACAGTCCACAAGGCGAAAGACCGTCCTGTTTTGACAGCATTTGCGAATTTTAACAGTTTGCAAGAGGCCCGATGCACTACATTAGGTGTATCTATGAGCAGCCAGCCGTATGGAAATTTTGAAGACAGTTTTAAAGTCTATCGAGGTCAAGGGAGCTGAGATCTAAACTGATATGTTAAAGCATTACAGGCTTTCTTTTAAAGAACAAAGCAACAATTCATGTAACTGTGAAAAGATTTTAAAAATACGATTCTCAAATAATAATATCAATAGAGCCAGTAGCCAGCTGACTTTTAAGTAGCTCCGTAGGGCCATCCTTCCTACGAACGGCTATTGGCGGCCTCTTCGTCTGAGCAATCCTGAGCTTGTTACGGCGAAAAGTCTGCAGCGTTTGGCTAAAGCCGTTACTCCTAAGGTGTGTGCAGTAAAGCAGATCCCCGAAAACCAATACAATATTGCTCTCGTCCCACATCCACCGTAAAAAGACACCAGTTGTGTACAACTAGCGGGTTTAATGCTCGCAGAGGCGGATGCAGCGACGGTCGGTGAGGCCAAAAGGAAAAAAAAAACCGAAAAGAACAAACGAAGCTTGGCAAGGTTTTCCCTGGTAGGTTTTTACTCGGGAGCTCGGTTCGACAGCCCAGGAAGACGATGACAGAAGTGACCTGTCAAATAGGTGGTCGTTTTGTTGAGACAGATGACACAACATGACTAATAGTCGCAAGCTTGCTGAGTTCTGTTAGTAGGGTAGGCCTCAGGTCCGCCAAAAGTTCGTCCACGGTCCATTGTCGACGAAATTATAAGATGAGACAGCAAGAGGTCAGAGTTGCTTCATTGGAGAAAGATCAATGGTTAATATTGATATTTTTGCAGGACACACATGGTAATGAAGATCGAGCCAAATTCAAACGTCGAACTATATTGTAGGGGACAACTCTTAGAGTGACGAATAAGGCGTTAGAAATGACGCTGGATTTGTAGTAGTGTAATCGTCTAAAGGAGATGTCCGAGTGAAAATAGGTGATTTCTTCTACTTAATCACGTAATCTACATATGAGTAAATATGCTACTTGACTGAGTATGCGCGCAATTTGGGCAGGTTAAAGTTACTCTTTGTTATCCATAGTCAAAAAGGATGCCCATATGAGACATTTCTCATATGGGCCCGTACGCGTATGACCGTTAGATGCATGACATTACAAATTTCATTGTAAAGCATGTATATATATATATATGCGCACATATACATTGGCATATGTGGTATTTGTTAGAGAACCGTAAGCTTGGTAAAATAATGTTCATGCTTCGATCTCCTCTGATACTATTTTGCGATACGGGTTTTCTCATTCATCAAAAATGCGGATCCGATATGAGCAGGGGATGATTACTGGAAGTTTTTCATCACTGCGAAGGGGAGTGGCTAAACGATGTTCTTGCAGTTTTGACACATCCCGTAGAAGAAAGTAAAGTATCGTCTGGTGGTCATTTACAGCAGAATTTAACACATACGTTTATATTTACGTTACATCTAACTTTTAAAGAGTTAAACGGTTCAAGACGCTAGAAAAGCACTTGTATAGATTCAGACGTTATCCAATAACGACTTTTCTATAAACTTTTGGATGTAACTGTCAATGTATGTAAGTTGTCCGAATCAAGAAATAACTACCTCTTTTTACAGCAACCTAGCCACGTCCGTTTTTGGTTTGCTAATACAGAGACCGTATCATATACGTGCGGTGTATACTGTTGCTAGACAATATCGACTCGATTTTGGTTTACAATTGAGCTGTTCGGTACGTAAATGCAGAAGGAAGTGGGTACGGTTCATGATAGACTCCAATATCGCACAGCTGGTGCCACACCGTACTTTTCTTTTTTTTTTTTTTGAATATCTTTTGTACTACTACACACTGTCGATATCACGATTACAATCAGCAGCGTGGTGAGGCCTGAAGAGCGGTCTCGGTCTCGGTCTCGACATTTAGGAAGGCATATATAAAGTCGGGTCTGCCTGCCTGTCTGCCGGCCAGACAGCGGACGTAGAGTAGGCCTGGCGCCTCTTAGCTTTAAGCTGGCTGCTAGGCGAATCCTGCCCTTTATGGGCTCCGGGTTCTCGCCGAAGGTCTTTCCAACGGAGTTAGAAAGCTTCCATTTAACATATACGCTCCCATCTGCACTGATACACGCTAGTTTCTCATCGTTCTAGCTGCTGCCGATAAAAAAGAACAAGGATAGCAACAATGCGTATTATCGTTTGGTCGACGCAGAAGCGATGAATATGAGTGGGGTATGACTGTGTAACAATACAGTCCCTCAATTATTATTATTAGATATATATATATATATATAACACACGCTTCGCAATCGACTGCACGAGCACAAATACGTGTGGCGTGCCTATCAACATTCCTTATAGCATAAACAACAATTTGGGAAAAATCCATTAGGTATTTAGTTGGTCCTGGCAAACCTATTTGCCAACTTAATCTACAGTGAGTATCAAGTCATCTATCCGGGCTTCACTATGCAGCCTATAAAAATCATCTATCTTAAGAGGCATTAAATTAGTGTGAAGTTTTATGAAGAACTCAGCAGCTTTATGACAAAACAATAAAGTGGAGAGTGTGGCATGTCGAGCTTGGACATTGAATAGTTATGATATGTTATAAATGTGCCTTGCTGTACATCAGCCTGCAAATTCGTTCCTTTCCACCTGCGCCATATTACTGCAGTCCTGATGCGATGCCGTTTAGGACCATTGAGGATCCACCTTAATTATTATAAAATCCATTATATATTACGCCATTACGTTACAAGGAAGTTCAGGACAAACATTTTTCGCGTTGGTATATAGTAATTTGCTGTTCAGATAGCCTATATAGCTTATCATTGTCATTCAGTTGTGGGAAACATTGTCCTAACACAAAGCGTTCGCTCTGATCTACTCACTGAGATCGAGAATTATGTTAAAGCTTTGGGCCGTCATCTAATAAAATTCCGTTACAGATCTTTTAGCGAACGTAAATCGGCGAATGCAAAAATCAGATCTCACACGATGTTTACCATTGTCTAACATAGATGTTGCTTATAGGAAGCCATTTTAGTTTTCACTTCATGATTTGCCACTGTACTTCTCCGTCTGCTCTAACTCAGATTTAAACTTTGCCGTCTTTGAACAGTAGGATCATTGCCATCGTTCTTCTCACTTTGATGGTCGGTACCTGAAGGATTGTTTCGGAGGCAGCAGGCAAGGATAGGGCATCTACTGACAATTTTCTAGAAATTAAGGCCGGGCTACCTTTCCTCAACAGTTGCTACCGAATCTGTCCTTGTTCTCACCACGAGAGCAGCAGTAGCGACTTTGCTGTAGCTACACGCAAAACGGCATCTTCTATAGCGAAGCTATTCCTGCTGCTAGAAAAGGACACGAAGCACTCCTGCAGGCAATTTGATGGTGGTAGTGTGGCACAGGCTCCCACGACGCATGTTCAGTCGTTTTTATTCCTGTCGTGCTTTTTATTAGTATTGTTATCATTAGCGTCAAATCGCTTTTCTGTTTGTCAGCGTCTATTTTAGTATTCGTAGAGTATGGAGAGGTGTGCAGCCAGGTTTGGCCCTTCTTTTTGCCCGCCTAACTACTCGGCCATATTCTGAAGCGCCTGCACCAAGGCGAAAAACACGTGATGTTTGTCTGAACGCGTCAGAAATTCGTTGTTGCTGTATCGGGGGCTTGGCGCAATGGGCGTATACAAATAATCAACAACTCCCACTGTTTCGTTCGAACGGATAAAGTGAGGCATACATCCCCACGCTCGAAAACGCTGTCTGCCAATGGTACATACAGGTGGAGAGCGCAATCATGCATCAGCAGCATCGAAGATACTGGTTTGCCCTCAACAGGATGAACTCCTTCACTTTGGCCGCCCTCTTCTCCCACAATCCTTTACCTCTATTTGCCCGTCTCTTGTGGAGTTAAAGCGGTCTGTAGGGGACACAAAAAGTTTTCCTTTTCACCCGTTCCACTATCAAAAGTATATTGTAGTAACCGAGCAGAATTCGACAACGCCGAACCATTTGTACAAGAAAGTAAAAACGCACGATTGTGTTATCGTGCATGCTGCATGTCGTCTGCTATATATAAGTAAACTTTTTTTCATGCAAATAATAAAAACAGAAGCCAACTAGCTTCTTCTCGTATAAATCGCCTTAGCTTTTTTTTTTTTTCGTTTTCTCGATGGAGCTGCCTATGTCCCTCTGAAGCCATTTGGCGCCCAATAGTCGACGAATTTTTTCATAGTTTTCAGAACGGCTGCTCTGCCTTGAAGAAAAACTCAGGAATAAGCCAGTTGCAAAATGGGGTCTGGCCAAAGAAAAAGGAGTGACGAAGCAAACACATTGGGTTCCCTCAGATCGCGAGTACGGCAATTTTACGAATGAACAGGATCGCTATTATGGCGGGAAGTAACGAACGCACGGAAGGATGGGATGGGATGGGATGGGGTGTGAGGTTAAATTAAACGGCAGTCGAGAAGAAACTAAACGAAAAATTCGGTAACGACAGCGAAGACGTCGCCATAACAGTAAACCGGGAAGTGCCACGAGCAAGCAACGAAAGAAGTCGTAACAAATTTACGAATTTCGCTTTAATATAGAGGAAGGAACTGACGTTAATGGCCGAGTTGTTGCTGAAGTCGTTCGTTCTGGGTGTTATTTGTACGCTGGTAGTTGCCCGATCGCGTCCACACTGGTGCTAGTGTGGTGACCGTAAGAAAGACGTGGTGTAAATATTAGGTTGGCTACTGAACCCTTAAAGTAAACGAGTGTTTCTCATTCGCATTTTACTTTTGTTTACTGGGTGGATCTTCTTCGAAAGTAACTCGGCCGCTTAGAGGCCGTTATCTCCTCTACCGTGACGATGGCAAAATCAATCTATGGCAATTGTAGCCAATGGGCTATTTCCTCGTGGCATGGTTGTGAGAGCAAATAAATAAGATCGACTCACGCTGCGGCAGCACCAACGAAAAAGAAGGTAGGTAGAAACAAAGATGCCCTTGAGTGCAATGTGCTCAATTTTTTTAAAATACTTATAATGCGATATTGGCAGTGTTTCAAATTCATTTCCCTCAATAAGGATCATATGGCATTCTAAATCTTTTCATCTAAACCTTGACACACTGTCGAAAGAAGCTGATAGCATGCCAAGGTAGCTGCAAAATCGCATATCTGCGGTAGCAGCTTCTTTGATTCCTTCTCTCTACATTCAGCATGTCTTATTCTACGCAACCATATGGCTATCTGGGTACAGCACATATGCGAGGCCCTCGATTCGCTAGTCCAACGTAGCCCTCGGATGCAAACCTGGATACCTCTCACCGCAGCCTATTACTTGTGGGCTAACCAATACAATCACCGATGCATTCAGACAGGGATCTATCTACCTTTGTAAGCGCTGGCCCACGAGCAAACCTATCTTTCAGCTACCGTACCTGTACATACTTTCGCATATGCGTATAGAAAAGTGATTTCCTTTTAGGCGTGCAGGCTTAGTCTGATTCCGCTTTCTCTTCCTTTTGGCGTGGCTAGAAAGGCACCTTAGCAATCCTTCGTTACAGACCCCGCCTTTCGCGGTCAATCCAGTAAGCCCAAATCGCCACACTCACTCGGGCCGTCTCTGTTTTATTCTTTCAGCATTGTTCTATTTCTCTCAGTTTTGGATGGCGAGGGGTGGCAGACAGGTCCTGCCCTCTACCCAGCTCCGCGTTTTCTCGCAAACACTTATAGTTCATACATGGATGCTGTTCGCATATATCTAGACCTGAAAAGCAGCTGTAGAAATCCGAAGCGTATGCAGACCTCTTAACTTTGCGAAAACATTGCGAAACTGCAACGATACACAATGTTTTCGTATAAATCGAGTGGCCTGCATTCCTTGTTGTTCCTAAGGTATCTTCCCGCTTCCAGGAGATATTACCTGCTGCACTCAAAATTCCTCTAAGCACGTATTCGCTGCCATAAGCTGGCTCCGACTATCTTAATTAATTGTGAAATAGTGTTCCACTTGAAAGTGCGCCTCCTACCAACGTGCGGCGCATGATTGAAAATTGTCGCCGGT
The DNA here is from genome assembly GCF_002532875.2 of Varroa jacobsoni. Classification (NCBI taxonomy): domain Eukaryota; kingdom Metazoa; phylum Arthropoda; class Arachnida; order Mesostigmata; family Varroidae; genus Varroa; species Varroa jacobsoni. The sequence goes on from NW_019213149.1 coordinate 262,474, forward strand.
TTAGATTGCTTCATCACTAATGCTAGATTTTTCTTACTTCTTCGCTTCGTCCGTATATATATCGACGCAATTTGCTGAGGAAACTAACGATTATCGAATACCCTCGGCGAAAACCTGAAATATCTGAGAGCCGCCGAGTATGGTTGCCGACTGAAGTGGGCTCAGAGTGCCTCTGCCTAACTCCCGCTTTTTTTTTTGATGAAATATACGTAAAGAAAAATATACGAAACGGCTCGGCAGAAAAGGCTGAGCAGGCGCACGGCGAAAAACACGGTGATCCTATTGTGACTGGGCCTAATAAGGATACGGCCTTATTCAATGCGATTGGTTGTGAAGACAGATTGAGTCAACTGTTTAGGCTAACGAACCCTGCCTCCAAAATTGGTTTTATTGAACATTTCTTTTATCTAATATAAACATTATCCGGGTGAAATGAACGTCGTAGTCAATATGTTAACAACAATAAGTTTTAACTACCTTCTCGACCAGCCTAAAGGGTAATGAAGGGGTGATTCGATTATCTAATGTGCATGAAGCGTGTGTCTTTAATTGATCACAGATATACCTTCGCTCTTGGCACACTCATTCCGACAAAGGACCGGCTTTCAAGTAGACACGTTGGTACTGTTAGTGTTGTTTCTTAAGCTGGAAATAAGTGAAAGCCTTGAACGACGTCCTAGTCTATATTTACACTAGGACACCATCGAACAAGACGGAGAATATTTCTCCACCGGCCGTCTGAACCGTCAGCTACGGGAACAGAGTTTAATTATTGAAAAATTAAATTTAATTGAAAAAAAGATTAAACTGAAATTGCAAAATAGCTTGCGCACGTTCAGTGTTTAAGATGAGAAAAAAGTTTCAAAACGAACTCTTTTCGCACTCGTTGCAAAAATGCCCCTGTCTTATCTGTGTGCCTCTAACTTTTTGATTGCGTACAATATATTTATTTGTCTGTCTCTATGATCTGGTGGCTCCAAAGCTAACTGAGGAAAGGCCGGGAAGGTTTACGACGGCGGCGACGACAACATTTGCCACGGAATGTAGGGGAGAGAAGATAATTTTGATGAAGATTCAGATAGCGGCGCAGTCTCCTTCTCCACTCAGTAAAAAGAAAGTACTACGCCATTTTATCCGTAGACGCTCGTATCCTTAGCTACACAATCCGAAAGAACTGTCTCAAAGAGGGTCTTCTGGAACTGAAGTTAAAATATGGCTTGGAAAACGAAATAGTAGTAAGAAGGAAATAATTATAGTTACTGATTCTTATCATGTTTCGCAATTTGCTAGACGACAAAAGGCAAGCGAGATGCGAACCAAATCTGATTAAACTTTTCAACTGTCGCTGTGTCGTAAAATAACACATGTGAAGTGTACGGGAAGGGACCGATCAGCGTAAAAACTGCCAGGCGGAAAAGAACGCATTACAATTAAAAGAGTCCTGAAATGAGAAAGGAGAGAAAAAAGGAAGTGAAAGAAAAAACCGCAGTATAGCAGCCTAGTAGGCATAATATTTAACACCAAAATTCAATCACCTAGAAGCATGTGTCCTAATACTCAAAAGAAAACGAATCCCGAAATGACTGACGTATGCCTACGGGATGGGCATGCTAATTAGCAAGGTCGGAACATCCAAGCGGGGAAACCGAAAAATGGCGGCGTGCACGATGTAACAGGCAGCCCGCTGAGGGAAGTAATCAAATCAGATTAGTCCGCGATCTTAGACAAGTTGGTGGCCTCGAACCGCACCAAGTGCCTATCCGGCCAGCTTGCTAGCGTTTTCCCGATTTCCCGTTCAATTCAAATAGGCTCACCACTTAAAAATCTAATGCCTTTGTCAGGCCTCTGTATCTGCGCCGCTTTTAAACCCACCCTGGACACGAGCCAACTTGGAACTTACTTCTCTTAATAAATGCTAGGTCCAGGTCGCATTCTCCCTCTGCTCTTACCAAAGGCGCTACGATCCTGTCCATGTCCTTTTCTCGGCCACAAAGTACTACAAGCTCCGGACTACACTGCCCCCGAGTCGTTCATTTCCTCGGCGGCTGGACAACGGTTGCAGCCAAGACCAAAAAACGCGGCAACGAAATCTTTCAGCAGCGCATAACAGTCAGCGGTTGCGAAAGTAACAGAGTAAAGCAACAGAAAGCTCGCTGGTGGCCACTGAAATTGGATGAAATTCATCGCTATCAAGCCAAACCATCCCAGTGGCAGACCGGTTTATTTCTCCCCAGTAGGCATTCTTAAGGAACTGTTTTCCTCGGGGTTTCTGTGTTGCTTGTGATAGTCGGAGGACAGAATCCCTGTCAGAACATATATCTGCCGACGCGTTTCCAAGAAGAAAAACGGAAGGCTAGAAACCGAGTTGCGACAATAGTTATTAAGTTTGTGTGTCCATGACGGTTGAGAAGCACACAGGCTGACGCTTGCGGTGGCAGTGATTGGTAGATAGATTCTGCTATACGAATGAATTGACTAGAACTAGCCGAAAATAGTAACTGGTTCAGAGGAGGAAACATTTCAGAGAAATCGCTACGGGTATGTTTTGAATGATTCCGCCAAATTCTCGTAGCGTTCAATGGCATAGGACTAAGAAGAAAAAGAAGCTGGGGCAGAACAATCACGACACTTAATGTTGCAATTCTTCAGAGATTTGGGGCACAGTTCCGGGACATCGGAAAAATGAAATAGGCATGATATAGACGTCCTTTTTGTCAAGAAGATGAAAACTATTACCTGATAATGGGCGTGTTGCTATAAGGATTAACAAGTTATACGACTTATTACACTGAAAAAAAGTATTTTACAAGCTATACGTGAACTCTTGTAAGTATTTGCACGATCTGAAGCAATTCATACGCACGGTCTATTGTTTCTTCATTTATCAATAAAAAGTTCTGTATACGTTTACTCTTTTATGTGTCAACAATTTTCCCAGTCACCTGTCAGATATAAATCTAAATGTCGCTTCTACGAATGCGCCTAGAGTTAGTGTAAAATCAGCAAGTGCAGCGAAGCTTGTCGTTATCAGGCATCCCAAACCTGTGACCACCTAGTAAGTCACAAAAGCGGTGCTTTTCGCTGCGGACTGAGGAGGCGCGAAATCAATAACATATTGTATACGTTTCTGCATCGACGCTATATACAAAAGACGTATGGCGAAGTTCCAAAAATGGAATTAGATTAGTATGAAGCACGTTTCTGCACCTTGAGGTTCTATCGCTTACAGGAGAGTTAGATCAACGGTTTCTGAATCTCTGTTCATTTACAAAAATATGCTACAGCTTGTTTAAAGGTCAACCAAAGCCTCAAGCCAAACCGTACCATTACCGAGCTATCAGCGATAACCAGAGTTTTCCGTATCATGACTCAGGACTTAAGGAGTGTTTGTAACGGAAATCCGACAACAATGGCTCAACCTTCAAGTCAAAGCATCTGAGAGACCGAGCGAAACAACGAGAGACTAAACCCTGCTATTTAGGATTTTAGGGGCCGTTGCGGAAATAAGAGCGAAAGAAAATTGAAGCTGGCACTTCTAACAGTGCGAGCGTTGTACCGCTCTGTTATTACTGCTGTCTTTGCTGGACGGTGTTCACCTATGGAACGAAGGAAGGCTAAAATATAGACAAGAGACAGTTGAGTACTATTGAAAAAGGAGCTACATGTCAGCGTATCGATCCATATATTATAATACAGAACGACAGTGTGGCCAATGCAGCACTAAAGTTTGGATACCTATATGCATTTATGTTTTATATGTACCGGTTTTTGAGAAACACAGAGGCCAAAGGAGAAAGACAGTCAACAGCGTTACATAAAATAGTGGCGGTTCAGATGGGCTGCTACCCACTGGCGCCTACCCTTGATAATTGCAACATCCGTGCCATACATACATGAATGTCTAGAGAATGAATTCACCGAACCGTACGCAGAACATTCATTCATTAGCTACGGTACGTCGAGCCATAAATATGCATGACAAATCTGCGTGTAAACATGTATATACAAACGTACAGATATAAAGTAATTCTGCGGGCCGTGATAGGCGAGTGAACATCGTCCGCATGCTTATCTAACTTATAACGTTTACCTGGCACCCATTCGTGGACATACCCTGGCGTTCGAGACCCACAAGCGTACACAAACCCACACACCAACGAATCGCCAACTAACTTACTGCTTAGAGCTCCTGGGTCGGTGGTTAATCTTGGGGAAACGAAGTTCGATGTGGCCATAAGGGTGGATTGGTTCTTCATCCGGAAAAAGAAAAGGCAGATGAGAACAGGCTCAGAGGAGGCTGACTGATCGAAAAAGAAGAAGAACAGACAGAGAGAGAGAGAAAGCGACAACAATATATCAACGTTTGGTGGCTAAACTATGGTGGGCTCGAACGGCTGACAATGGACGCTTCGTCAGTAAGATGTCCCCTGTTCGTTGGCTGACGGATCAAAAGCAATTGTTAGCGGTAATCGTTCGGCTTGAATAGCGTCAACATAACTAATAAAGGGTGGTTATCGTAGAGAGTCCGCGCGCTGTAGAAGAAGTAAATACTTAAATCAAGATTAAATTTCTCACACTTACGGTAGGCTAATGTGATACGCTAATACGAAATCCTTCACTTTGTGTTTCATTGTGCACAAATCCTTTGTAATTTGTCCTACCCTGGAAACTATAATTGATTTCCTAAGGTGTGCCAAAATAACTTGATTTTATGTCATACAGTAGGTTATAGCTCTTGAAGAGCCATTGTTGATTTTGGATTGATTTTGCTAGGATCAGATCACCCCGTTGTTGCGATCCGTTAAGTCTTGCTCTACCATGAAGCTGTACGAGGTGGCAATTGTATCGAGCATCGGCAGAAGTGTCCCTGCTTATTACACGCGTATTCGATAACGGAGGAGAAGCAGAAAAAGATGCAAAATCTATTTTGCTGCCCCAAAAGCGATCGATCCCATGCGAGGATACAACGGATGGAGCGCCTTCAATTGATATGAACAATAGCTGAATTAACGAAAAAATTTGAAATCATCATGATATCACCTGGGTTCGAGAAGGACACGTCGGACCTTGGCTAAAATGTTTTAAAAAAAAAAATATATATATATATATATATATATATATACTTGTGATTGCTGTAGAGAGTACCGTTGATTACAAGTTAAGGCCAGTTAAGGTTCGTATAATGTAATGCTTAAAAATGGTATACGGTGTTTTTTTCTCCTAACTGTTTTTCCGGAATAGTTTTTTAAGCATGGTCCGGATAAGTCCGGATTTCCTGCATTTTCAAATCCGATGGATCAGATAAAATGTTAATTAACATCTTTTTTTTTCCTACTAAGAAGGATATAATAATATGGCACAATTGATATGGGCATTCTCTATTGAAAATTCACATTCAGTTTATCTAAAACTTACAGTAATTACCCACAATTGTGACTGCGCAGACGACCACAGATATCAACGTAATCCAATCCCTTGTGCACCTCTAGTAACAATAGGTAACAAATAGAAAAACGTTTTTTGAATTTTATAAACTTCGAATTTTAAGTAGTATAACATATATCGTTTACTTAGACATTATTTTGCTTAAGTTTTGTTTCATGTTCACAGATTCAACTGAGAACATTGTAAGCCTTTTGTTGGCTTCCATTAAGACTAATTGGCCATTCTGTGCGCTTATTATCCTAGCTCAGTTAGTGTGTTTCAATAGACTAGCATGACCCTGACATATTTTTGTGCACTATGTATCGTTTACTTCTTTACATTTTTGACCGAATTCTATCTACCGAAGGTAACTTGTCAGACAGCCGGAAATTTCGACGCTTCTCTCAGCATAGCCCCACCTATCATCGCAAATGGTGACAGACAGATCTGCAATGAATGTGTCGGTGCAAGTTGGTAGATCTGAACAAGACAACGTAAGTACCCAACACTGCTACCGCCACTACATGGCTCAATCTTCTTTTTTTTTTTTTGCATGACATGAATATTTACTTTTTAACTTCGTTCACCAGCCCGACTTACAGGAACGAAAGTTCTACTCGGCTCCGTCAACTAGGCCATATAACAGCTGTACAACACGAAGTTATGCTGATCAGAGAAAACGTAAAATTTTAGGATCATTATTTGTAATAGTCATTGTCGAACGGGAGTTTTCTCTTTCTTTTCAGCATACTTCTCACTAAACTGCTTTACTACTTATGGTACTAAAACGATTTTCTTTTTCATTCTGCCAAGAACAGTCGCAGAGTTTACACCTACTATTCATACCCTGAAGGTGACCGTTTCCTCTCTGATAGCCAACAAAGAAGCATACACAGGGGATCATGATTCGTGGGCGCTTTAATACTCACCAAATAAGTGTAGTTATGTTTCGATGCACGCTCGCGGCCTGCGGACCTGTAATCAGTGGCCCGCGGCCTAGAATGTCACTGCTATGATTACATGAACAAGCGCTTGCCGGGAGAAAGTATGACAACAAATGTTGTTATTGCTACGTTTTTCTTCTATATTTTGCTCGATGCTACTCACTTGCCGTCATGATGTAGCCCGACGGGGGGTCAGCAGACGGAGCAGTTGTCGTCGCAGCGGTACTAAGCAGCGGTACTATTGTCGATTTTAGAGCTTGGCGTCGGAGCAGATACACCGATTCCTTAAAAATGCACTTGGGTTATGCCAGTCAGAGAAAGATCGTCCAGTCTGGTTAATGTGCTGATTTTTGTCACTAACTTTATGGCGCATGCAACCTCACTGCTCCTCATGTTCTGCTTGCATTTAGCTGTCCCTGACTGAAAACAAAAGAATAAAAAAAAAACGCAGCCCGTAACTCAACTCATGACACGACCAACCTGCGAAAACGAACGATCAGCCGGCCAACCTAGATGCACCTATAAGGCTACGAGAAAACATACAAGGCAGAGGCAATTGCTGATCGCGCTGGTCAGCTAGAAGAGAAAAAGAGTAGTAAGAGCTGCCAACCTTTTGAAAAGTGCAGTACTCCCACATCCGGTTCCGGTGTCGTTATCACTGCACATAACACACTGGGCATGATGTACATATGGGTAGATGCGTACATCTGTCTGTGAAAGCCACAGCAGCTTGAACACCGACGCGACCCGAAATGCCCCACAGGCCACTACCTATTGTGAGGCCGCTTCCGTTTAGAAATTAGAGCTGCCTGGAGGATGAAGCCGGCATAAGGGTAGGGGCTAGTGAAAAAATATACTTTTTGTAATGGTGGTGATGTCAATACAGTATAAGCCGATGTGGAGAGTTATGGTCATGGTAGTGCCTTTGATTGACTGGAGGCAGAGGCGTCTCAGTGAGGAGAGGCAGGTGCCTCAGGCCCAGTATAAAAGTAAACTTCTATAGAATCGAAACGCCTTAGTCTTGTCTACCTTGAAACGTTAAGAAGTGGGCTGGAATAAATGCGTGCGACTCGGTGGCCTATGCTATTTTTTCTGGCTAGGTAAACAAGTCACATACAAAGGTCCTCCATATGTGAGTTGTGTTAAAGTATATAGATACCCTATTCTAGAGTTATGTTATCGATGAGAGCAAACGCTAAAGTGTAACCGAACAGGTGCGTCCAAGTTAAAAACTGCCTTCAAATCATACAAGCTGATATAATTTGCGTTATGTTTTTCCTGCGTAAAATACTTGGGTTAACCGTGATTGATAATTAAACCGTACACTAATTTTATAAATAACGCAACTTTCAAACTTTGATTATTTCTATTAATTTTAGCACTATTTCTATTTGAATCACAACTGAAAGACATTTTCTGTTCAGGTGCCTAACAGTAAAAGTTGTATCTATGAGCTCACAGAACTTACATACTGGTAAGTTCAAAGGCAGCGTTTGGCGACAACAACGATACCTGCCATTGTAGAAGGAGCATTTAGAAATACTGTGTAACCATCGAGCCCTTTTTCGATTCTTGTTCGATCTCATCATCGTGCATAGTCACGTTTTTTTTTGCCAGTTCGTGCACTGGGTGCGGCAACGACATCTATATGCGTATGTAATATTATTAAATGTAATTTCATAGCTGTAGATATAATAAGTGGGTAAGCGCGTTCTGCGCTAGCTATTTATACATGGCAACTGCTGTTAATCGTTGTCACCACCACGGCCGCATATAGGTTCAGTAGCGGCAGATCGCTGGCGACAAGCTGTCCATTCGAATAAAAGTACAGTTGTCCTTAAGGCCAAACAGAGCCTGACTATGGCTTAGTTGTTTCGCACTAGCCCGTGCTATCAAAAAAACTACGAGCAGCACCATTAACGATGGCGAGATGACAAAGCTGATCATAGAAAATAGTAACGACGTAAAGAACTTTACTAAGCAAAGATAGATGTCAGTAGCATTTTTCTGTGCAGATATTCTGCCACCCTTCGACGATTAGCCAGCAACAATAAAAATATAACACTGTCATAAGAGTGGTGTTGTCGATTTTGCAGATCCTTCGATTATCTCTGCTCTTAGTTCAGACGCAAACAAGAAATAACGGGGAAACTACGGATGCCAACAGATAGTAGTAATGGCTGTGACGATATTAAGAGCAATTATCGTCGACCCACTGGGAGTATTGGTTGCATACAATGCTTATGAACGTCTGATATAGATAAAGAAAACAGACGACAAGCACACCTATGTTCTTGCTAAGTAAAAAAATATAGATATTCAGGACTGACCGTGCTACGTGAGTGTGGGTGTCCATTCAAGGGTTGATCGATACTCACAATTAGACTATACAATTGCTAGTCTGATCGGTGTGGAGTAGTCTGCCTACTCCGTATACAATCTAACCGATCGGCCAACTGATCAAACGATGAAAGATTAAAATAGTAATTCCAGCAGTCAAGTTAGTCCCGTATATTGGCGTAGTGCTTGCGTAGGATATAAACGCCCGCAATTTTCGTCCTACCTTTCACATTTGGTTCGTTAACAATTCTCGAACTATGAATTAGCCGGCTCATACTAAACATTTTATGATTTATTTAGTTATCATATAGAACATTTTATGAGCCTCAACATGGTCGTAACTTGTGTGTAGACCTAATTGACTTCACAATTGGACGAGTGAAAAACGCTCTGGCAGCACCAAAATCCGTTCACGCCAATGTAACATGCAATTTTACACTCCTGCAAGACTTATCTTTTTTAACCGCTCCGCCTATTGGTCGTGTATTTAAAAGGGTCTCGTGACACCGCGCGGTTCGTTTCCTACCTTCATTTAGTTGGTTCAAACGGGGGCGTCACTTGGCTCCGTTTTAATCCCTGTTTTTCCCTTTAAACGGCCCCAGTATACCCTTGAAATCATCTTTAACTCGGAATAACAGCTCGGCATCGGGACGATGCCCCATTCTTTTTTGTATCGTCTACTACCGCACATTCATTTTTATATTCTAACTAGGAACGGCGATTGGTTGTAGAACTTGTCGTAGGGGTAGTGAAGACAACTCGTTGAACGCTTAGTCTCCAGCCTGCCTTTTCAGCCCACTCTGATTTTATCCGTCTGTACCAACGACTTTTTTTGCCTGTGGCACCGCCGCCGCTCCTGCCTTAGGTCAGTTTCATAACCCCTCTTCCATACGTGGTTTCCTCATTTCTGTCTCATAGTACACGCATCAGAACGAGGCAGCGTGCAGTGCACTGCACTAAAATGCTTGCTTGCGTGCCTCATAGAATATACATGTATTGCAGATTGCGCCTTATACTTGCCTCCCCTCGAACCATCAGTTTCAGCGTTAAAGGTTGCCGTGTGGCATCGGGTCGGGGCGTTGGGGATAATACACCGCTGCGTGGCACGTGCCAGTGCTTGTTCGTTGTGAGTGCGTGCGTTGGGGAACCAAGCACAAATACGAGTGGTGACGGCAGCCGCGATAGTGCATGACGTTATAATGCTTTTACAGGCAAAACAGTGAAACGGATAAGGGCGTCTCTTTCTTTCTTCGGCCGAGGATTGCTTCCCTTAACCATCTTAGTGGCGGTTGTGCAAGCCACACTGATCGCCGAAATCTGATCGGACTAAATCAGCTACTTCGAGCTGCTTCAAACTCACTCGGTGGTCTCACCCAACGTAGGAGGCATCGATGGACGGTTATATGAATGTGTACATATGTGGGGCTGAGTCGGGAGCCTCTTTTCGTACTCCCCTATTTCCTGTCCTAGGATGGATCCATATATTTTTTGACCTTCTTTACCGGATGGCACTTATATATCGCGTACCAACAGGCGTCAGCTAGAAGCTGTGTACGCCGCCACCGCCGTGAATTGATCAGAAAGGTAGAACGGAAACACTTGTGAATGTATCTGTGCACAGCCATTATATGTACACATGAATAGATGGATATATCTATGCACGCTAGAGCAATATGATGTATGTGTGCGAGGGCATCGGAAGGGGGCGTAGGGTTGCTCTCTTCATTTTCTTACTTTCGACAAGGAGACGATTAATATGATTATGACATCAAAGATACTCTTCGCTTGTTTGGTGGGCTTGAAGATCGCAAGGAGAGAAATTAAAAATCGTGTATTTCAACATTAGTGCACTTTTTAGAGATAGAGAAACAAACTTCCCTCTGTTCCGCCATGTAAATTTCACATTATGACTCTTTCACTCAAATGACGCTATCACCTTTGTCTTTTGGAAAACCTATTTGACCCGAATTAGGTTACAGCCTTGATTTGTCGCAGTCGTTAAGGCTTTTTTTGTTTTTTCAATGGCTCTCCAGTGTTTTTCCCGTCAGTCGCCGAAATGTGTCTACTACATGGCCCATAAGGAGTACAAGCAACAAACTACTTTTGTGTTTTGATCCGTGCCTGTCAGGGGAAAAATACTTTGATTTCTTTTATTCTTAAATTTTGCTTTATTTTAACGATATCATGGTTCTGTTCGATCGAACGCTAAATGAACGCCTTCGCGTCTAGAAATGAAAAAAGACGCAGCTTGAGTCTTGCCTTCGTGAGGTTCAATCGCGCAAAAAGATGAGGGTGCCTATAAAGGTCACATCTTTGTCCGCGATTAGCGCGCCCGCTCACGTGCACGTTCCCTTATTAAGAGGGACATAAAGGGGCACATGCATTCACTACCTCACTGTTATCTCGTGAGGTGACTATTAATTGACTAGGAGAGGGGGCGCTTAAAAAAGAACGATTTCGGTGAAGCTCAGAAGTAAGAAAGAAGAAGAAGAAAGTCAGCTAGCTATCTAATGAGTAAGCACTCGCAATGCGTTAAATTCGCCAAGTATGGCATAAACAACGAGAATACACACACCCCTCCCAATGAACGACTGGCAAAGTAACGGTATCGCAGAATCATCTTTGTAATTAGTAAAGGGGCGGACGACACATATTATACAACTGTACTCGAATGGCATCCGACTCGAAAAAAAAAAAGATGACTTAATCGCGCACCTGTCAGAGTAAATAACTTGAGGAGTGGCCGGCAAATTTAGGAACATGTAAGGGATACATTTGGTCCTGAGCAATTGCACCTCCACAGAATACCGCAGGACCACAGTTGGCAAAAACAGCTTGGACAATACGTACTTTATGAATGGCGGATTATCAACATGTCTTATAAAGGTAAATGAAACTTATATCTATATTTCATATTTAGCTCACTTCTGAGCTGAGTACTTTATCGTAAACGTTGTAGCCCAGGGGTCTCGAATTGCTGAGTTTGATCAGGATCAAAAGCAACGCCTTGTGATGCAAAACATATTTCATAATTAGCAGACTGATAGACAAACAAACGCCAGGATGTGTATCAATAATAATCCGACGAAAATTGATCTAGTCTCTTTTCCCACCTGTTTTCGTCAACAAGTGTTTGTACAATTACATTTGAACTTGTCTAGGCAATCTTATAATCGGGGTACTGTGATTCAAATAATAAAAGTATGATACCACCTAGTAGGCCCATCGTATGTACGCCGTCTTGTATGCCTGAACAAAGATTTCGTGAAGAATTGTGTTTATCGGGTTCCATGACCGGGGCGACTACATCTCGTGCACTTACCTGAAATAGTAAACCATTTTGAGCGGTTGCGTATACTTTTGCAATTTAAAATGAGGCAAATATAGTTAACGGGTCATGGACGCATTGCTTTTTTGTATGGTTTTCCAGAATTGCCAGTTGAAGTCAATGACACAACATCCGAACTTATTTATACTGTTCGTTGTTGTCTTTGCTGCATCGAGCGCGTTCGGTTTTCCTCCAAAAAAAACCAGCGATTACTACGCTAGCTTAATATAGTTGGAGGCTTAATATAGAAAAGAAACTAACTTTGTTGCACTAACACGATTGCAAATGCTCTATGATTAATAGTTTCTACCCATTTTCTAGGCTAGTGGCAGCTTCCAAATATACGTCTTGCCTTGGGTCTGAAGAGAAAAGATAGATCACAAAAGCGGATTAAACCCATTACATACGTATATATGATAGCTGCTAATTAGAGGCATCTACTTACATTACCTTGACATGCCTCGGCTACAATATCTACTCTAGTATTAGAACAACAGCCTTCAGCAATTACCTCTAACAGTATTTTGGACAAATGCAGAAAAACCGCAATATACTGATAAAGATCGTCCCCAAAAATCAAAGTTAAGTGCCGTAGAGGAAATAGTACAACGTGGCCATATCAGCAACACCTCGATACTACCAATTTTAGTATAGTAGACTATAATTATTATTACTTCTATTATTACTACCATCCTTATTCTCAACAGCCATCATTATGCTGCCGTTCAATGTATCTGCTGTAGTCAAAAGAAAAAAAAAAGATATTAAGAACTATACGTAACGAGGTTCACCAAGCTTGAAAAAGAAGTGAAAGCGAGTTATCATAATTCGTCGCAGAACAGTCCTGCCCCATTGATTCAGCCTACTCTAGCCCACGTTTCCCCACGGACTATCAAGACGCACATGAGAACGGTGCTACCTCCTCCTGGAAAGGGCATAGCAGCTGCGGAGGGTCCAGCAGCGTCAGGAAAAGGCGTTACTTGCTTCTGGGATCCTGCGCAACGGCCCAGCCAACAGTAAGTAGCCGATAGAGAAAGTCGCAACGTAGGCCCAAGCCGAGTGGTTCTTTAATCGAAAAAAGTGCCCAGACTCTCTTCTTCCGCTGTCGACCATAGACGTCTCTCTTTTACACTCATCTCCAGACGCATTGAGACAATACAGCGAGCGCTGGATCATGGGCAAGGTAGCAGGAGTCCATCGGCTTTCGACTCGGCGGGCGCACACTAGAAGACAAATGTTGCAAATTTAACAAAGGCTCACCCACGAGTGCACCACAGTGAGTCAGATTTTGCCGTTCGCAGTGGAGGTTTCGTTGGACGGTTGTAGTTCGCTGGTTCGAACCTAGGCGATTAGGCTGCGTCTGTTGGTGTCGTGGGTTCGATTCTGCTTGGGCGTATAGGTGGAGTCTGCGAAAAAAAAACGCCGATTTAGAACTGAAAACTTTGTGTGAAGGAAGGAAAGCCAAAAGAGAGTAGACACCAGTGCAAAGGCTCCTAGTCTTCCCTATTCCGGTCTTCTTTCGTCTCTCGATACCACATCCCAACCCCACCTCCACACGCAGACTATTTCTATCTGTACCTAAGTATCTGAGTTTTTTGCGCCGCTGCCTCTGCTGCCACAGCAGACGTTCGTGTGTTAAATGATCCTAAAAACAGCGATCAGAGTGATCCGTAACTGACAGATTTGCTCAGTTGATTAAAGGTCATTTGGATAAGTGCAATCTTTTTCGGGACTTTTTGACCCGTCGCTGCGCCTTTCTGCACACTCAGCGGAACGGCAGTAACTTAGAACAAACAAAGATTGGCTTTATTTTAATCGTTACATCTATCTCTCGAAACTTTCGGTAGCGCTTTATATGTTGCAGTCTTTCTCAACATATATGACTTTTTGTTCGATTTTTTTTCCAAGTTCAGACACGTGAATAAAGAAACAAAGTTTCTATCTTCTTCTAATTATATCTTCGTGTGTATAATTAGGTCTGTAAGGTCGACTCTTAAGTATACATTTTGATGAGGCAAATTTATACAACACCTCCACAACTAACGTAACTTAGGGCTCTGAGGTAATGTGTTCAGATGACAACAACCCCATCACGCTACATGCTGAGTGGCTGTGTAGATTGTGTTCAAAGAGTTGCGTTATTTTTTGCATAATATGTAAATCATAGACTGGGTGATTTTTAAAGGAGCATCTTGTGTATGGGACACATGTAAGCGAATGCACATACAAGAGTTATTGAAACGGTTACTTTTTTAGTGAGTTCACATCCGACGCATTCCTGTCCTGTTTACGGCAAGTTCTGTAACTTCTCGGAACGCGATAGAGCCACTTACTTGCCAAACATCTTGTTTCGTATTATAGTCATTATTGCTGTATTAAAAAGTAACAAGTCTCCTTTAAATCCCCATCTAACCTAACAATGCCAGGGAAACTGGTACTTGTCTTCTTCTGATCACCCTACACGATAACAAAATCATTTGCTCTGTATTTTCCTTTCTTATTCGATTGAGACATTCTCTAACCTTCTACAGTAGCGATCGGGCAACGCATGTGCATGCAACCCCAGACACTCGTGTTCACAACAAGCAAGCAACTTTTGCTTAGGCTACATCAAACTTCGGCATTTTTCCAGTTGATGTCACGCAGTCCCCGAGTGATTTCTGGCGCGTCTGCCTCTCATACCCACTGGTCAAAGTCTTCCGGCCTGCCCTTGCAGCGTCGTTGAGAAGGCTCTGCGTGGCGATATGTGTGCCGTATTTGCTTGCGCTGGTCGACCCTTGGGAAAGCCTTAATATTGTCACGAATTAAACGACTGGCTAGCGGCCGACAGCTCCGTGTTGTACGTCTTTCCTGAGCTGCTTGTTTGCGTACAAACGCAAATACCCAATTAAGCCAAGTAGACGCCTAAACCCACGAAAGGACTACGCCCCATTCGCCGCCAGTCTCACTGCTCAAACACGCACGCGCTGCGTCCTGCTTTGATACGGCTAGCAGTAACATACTGTTGAACAGAGCACGAAGCGATCTATAATGGTTTGAACGGAGCATTTTGGCTTACAGCCACTCGCGTATTTGGATAGTTACTATCTGCCATGTTTGGAAGAAACCAAAAGGAAAAGCCATATTGACAGCTGTGCAAGCACAAGACGGGTAAGAGAAATGACAGCTATGGAAGAGAGAACGGATGCTATTCGTTTGTACAATGTATTGTTGTATGTATATTTAGTTGCGTCGATGTTACTCATAACCTATAAAAGATAGGGTTGATGTTTGTCGGTAAACCCTGACGACATGTCGAATTCTATATATAGCTCGTCGGCTATTGAAAGCTCGCGAAAACAAAAGAAATTTATATGTTTCGTAGCGACTACCGGGACACCTAATTTACGCAATTGCTTTTTTACTTCATGCTCGCTTAGAGGTACGCTGAACTGTAAAATTCGAGAGCGAAAACACTAGATTTTATGTGTTCCTTTTTTGCCCCACTTGCTCGGTCTAGATCGTCGGACAATGATTAAATAACCCGGATCCCTTAAATAGTTCTCCTTACAAGGAGGTGAGGTTTAAGTTGGTGCAAAAGAAAAGACATTTTCTTTGCAACAGATTCAAACCCGACGAGTTTGCTATGGCGCTTAGAAACAGCGTAAGGCTAAGTGGCTTATATTACTATGCCCGTCCTGGTTGCATCTTCCGACGGAATTGGAACAACTAGTATGTAAAACGACAAGCACTCATTGAAATTATATTATGAAAGCTAGCAGGTGTCTTACGGCATTCGAATTCTCAAAAGCAGGTTTTTAGCTTGTTAGCCAAAATAATTTTGCAAAAATTTACATGATTACTTTATATAGAACAAACTGGTTGAAACACAATTACCACCAAGGGCATTGCAACGCTTGGTGAAGTTAATAAACCAAAGAAAGACAAACTTGCAACTGAAACAGGCACTGTCAAAAGAAACTTATACAAATAGCTTATTGCAAGCACATTATCAATTTGCTTGCTCGGCTATTGGGCAAATCTATTCTTATTTTCACTCCGTTGTGATTCTACTGCCCAATGTACTGTCTTGAAATAATATTTCTTATGCCCCCTTGTTCCACGCGTTCTTGTCCAACAGGAAGCTCATTGCAGAGTGCACTCGTTGAATCGATGAGATTACACCCCAGTGTATAGTTTTTTGTTTGTCGGCGAACTTGGCAATCTCAGCATGTTTAAAGGGTCGCGGGTTTGAGAGGACGCTTAATGTTAACACCGTTATAGCACTCCAGCTATCTGCTGAGTGCGTGGGGTCGGTCGGGGTCCGTCGTACTCCACGGGTGTCCCCTGCTGAGGCTTGGCCTAAGCCAACCGATCCGAATCCCGCTTTAGGCTCGGTGTTTCTGTACTCGGTGCAAATGTTATAAAGCAGCAGTTGGTAATATAGCCCTTGACTCCATCGTGCTTCCAGTATATACTTGAATATACTGAGTGCTGAAGCTTTGGACAGAACGAGAAAACAGAGGAGAAAAGCAAGGTCTGATTGGCTGCGTGCTTACAAAACTAGAAGAGAGTATGGACAAAATCCGCCAATAGCAAGAAAACTAAATATGAAAACGTCAAACGCAAAAACCTGAGCAGCAGTAGCAGTTGTGGTAATAGATGAATATAAGGCAAAATTGAAAATCCGCTTATAAGGAAGAGACCAACAAAAACCTAGTTCGAATCAACCAGGAACAATCTGTTGTATATAGTATGCGAAATATATATTTCAAAATAAGGTACGTCAAGTAATTTCAGCGGAACGGGAGATAAACAACAGCCTGCTAAAGAGTCAATTAGTTGTTGCAGATCTTCCATTCGAAATTGGCATACGATAACTTCCAATGAACCCTTGATGAGTGACAATGTAGGATTTGTTATTATATGGCAAATACCTAATAACAGTTGATACTTAAGCACACACATTATGACCTGCTGAATGCATTTCCAACACTCGTTTCACAGTAACATTGGGAAAAGCCATAATGCGACTATAAGCTTTACTTAAAAATAAACATTTAACTAATAGTAATAACAACCCTCTCGCTAACATTCGGGAGAGGGGTCCCGCATATGGCATAAGTCATAGACGATAGGAAACCCGGCATGAGCAAGGTAATGGATTTCTTGACGAAAACCAACAATCCGTCTCCTGTGCAACAGCGTTCTCCTGTGTGACAGGCCAACTCTACAGCGCCCGAATAAGACGATGAGCCCAGCGGATATTTCGGGTGTCGGACTTGCACGCCCTTTGAACCTCTTGAACGGCGGTCGGGTCTGTTGCCTCTGCTAGTCCGCCGTGAAGATGTTTGCTTATTTAGATGAACTGTGAACTATTTTTAGGTTTGCATGTATCGTACTCCAGCCTGCGTTTAGCACGTTCATCATCTCCTTTCTGTGCACCGGGTGGCAGCGTGTCAACGCAATTGTTTGGATTTTAACAAGGTCGAGCTTTTACACAGGTATCTGCTAATAATAATTCGCCACAAAGGCATAAACTTGTTCCAGCAATTTTATACTCTATGTGTCATTATCTTACATTACATAATTACAATTTCGTGACTTCACATCAAACATTTTACCGACTCTGATAAGGACCTGACCGGGTTTAAGATTGCCCTGGGTTTTAAGTGGCCACTAATATTCAAGCCGTACAGATAATTACATTGATGGGACGTATATAAAATAGGAATCAGTGCTGTACGTATGTCGTTGTGTTGTTTGCCTGTCATCTCACTAAGCCGTGACCGACACCCATATCTGTGCACAAAAATTATCGAGTTCGCGAAATTTATATGGACGACGCCAGAGGTGAGTGGGCCCTAAATTTATGACCGTAATGTCCCAAGATGCGAAACAAATCTGAACATCAACAAGAGTGAGCTAGCACTCGGACCTATCGGAGCTTGCTCGCCGGATCACTTTGGGCTCCTTAAGTCACTGAGGCCTGAGCCCTCTAGTTGTTCTACCATTTGTTAGTAAACCTTGGTGTCAATGCGATGATGCGCCGTAATCATTGTGCAAACGGTATTTATCTGTGAGTACGTCTTTGTTCTCCCCGCATGTGTGGGCGACCCAATATGCTCTACTATTAAACAACTGAACGTGACCCGTTATGCTCCTAACGTAAGGTCTACGCAACGACTCTTGTATAGAGTCGGGTAAAAATGGAGACCAAGAGCCGCCGAGATATAAAAGCAAAAGCCAAAAAACTGAGTCACCCTGCCGACGAAGGGCTCTAGGCTAATATGGAGCGAAAGACGGGTGTGACTTAACGAATCGGCGCGCCAAACCGGCAGCAGCAGCCGCAGCGGCAATTGGTAACAGTCTAAATAGTAAAGTACTCATATCGACTCGTTGTCTATTACCACTTGTCGATAATGTTAAGGTAATTGGATTTCGTGGTCGCTTGGCGACTACCAGACCCGGCCGGCCGGCCAGCCAGCCAGCCAGCCAATCGACCAGTTAGCCAGTAACCCACAGGAGAGAGCCAGACCTTCCCGCTTCGCGCCATTTTGAACGCTCATAGAGAAAGGTTGGACTCAACGCGTCGGACACCGGCTGACATGAGTAGTTTGACGTAATGATGGATGTTGCAAGACCGCTCATCGTTAGTGCAGCAAGAAAGTCGACACGACCGCTACGGCAATGACATTTTGGTAGCGAGCAATAGCTCAGCAACAACAGCTCGAACATGTGACAGAACGAGTGACTCCTGGCGATCAGAAGTGATCGTCATTAGCTCTGTCAGTTCCGGTCTGCGGCGTTGTGGCTTCGAAAATACTTCGGCAGTTGTCAGGTAACCCGAATGAGTCGGTCAATTCTGTTACATGGCTAGCTATAAGATATTTCTCGTGGCGGCAACTTGGCTTGTGTTGTACTGTTCTCCTTTTCGAGTAACGAGGACCTTGCTGCGTGTGCGTATGTAAGCATTGTTCTATATTTATCTAACCTAGCAAGCAAGAAAGGCCGTGCAGAGATTTTCGACTGAAGGAACAGCCACACATAGCTGCTACGGTTAGTTCACATCAAACTATATCCGGAATTATGGCCGCATAACAATTTCATAGGAGTGGAGTAGCTCAAAAAGATAGCGATTAACTGCAACCAGATCTGATGGGATATGGGCTTCAGCGTACAGTGCATAATGGACAGTATCTTTGTCACTTACAGACTATGTAAATACTTTATGTGCTTGTTTATGAAGGTTTAGTAGAATGGTCACATTGTGCTGGACTGCCTATGTGCACACATGGAAGCTTCTCTTGATCAAACGATACTGCTTCTAGTTTTTTATTGCTGATGTATTTTTTCAAAGTGTTCAATACAGTGATAAATCAGCAAGATGATATTCCCGCCAGAGGAGACATATGAAAGAGCTCACAGGGTACGCTCCTGGCCGCTGCCTCGACCACCTCCGATCTCTGAAATCGTTCGAGACCCTCGAAACGCGCCACCGAAGCCTCGTCGCCATCAGTATAGCCCAGAGATCCCAGCGGTCTCAACTCAATCGGGACGGTTAATTGAGCAGCCACGGATAAATTCGCTGTCTAATGTTACTGAAGATGTTGTAGATTCGAGCGGTTCTATCTGTTCCGCAGAGTTCTTACGACCTCCTGAGATAAAAATCCGAGCACCTGTTACAAGAACACAACCAATACGGCGCCGCTCTAAATCCGTCATGACAACGTCACCTCGAGAAATTGAGACAGCCCCCGTGTGCCACTTGGATGAAAACAGACAGAAAAAGCCCGCGACACCGAGCAGCAGCGACACAGCAGAATATATCACTTCTCAAAATTCAGATGGAAATAACAGCAGTTCTCGAACTTACTTCGAGCTGGATCGTCAGTGGCATCACTTTACCACGACGTGCCTGGAAAGCGAAAGTATGCCTTCGATATGTGATTCGCTGCCGTGCACGCCAGGCACTCCGCCCCGATCTACGTTAGAGACAAAACGATCCCGAAATTTGCCACTACCCATATTGTGCACCAGAGAGGTGAATTTTACTAAAAAACGCGGAAGTATAAGAAAGTTCTTGTCCAAACTTAATATCGCGCAGAAAGAAAGGGACACCTCTACTAAAGTGCCAAGAGCTTCGGCTGCTTTCGGAACCGTACCAGAATCGAATAATCACAGTCTAAGCATAGGTGATCCGGTACTAACTAGCGATACGCGCGGTAAGGATATCGATTGGGTGCAATTTTTCCAAGAGCTTAACAGAGGTTCGTCATATGCCAGCGTTCACTCGGACGTCGTAACAGACTCCAAAGAGCGCAGTACCATGCTTCTGTTTCGCCGGATCGACTCGGTAAAACGAGACAATGGTCGCACAATTGACGCCAGCGCGAAAACGTTAGACCGCTGTGAACGAAGTCTCCTAGGCAACTTGTTCATGAAGATGAGTCAACTAAAACAGTAACGTCAGACAAACTCTCCGTAGTCTTTAGCAATCGAATACACGTAACTGAGTGAATCCAATCGATAGATACTGTGCCATTACGAATAAATGAAATCGGAAAATAAAGCTTTACGTACTCAGTTGATTTCTACCCTTCGGCTCTGATCACCTCAGACCAGCGGCAGAACAGAAGGAACCCGATGCCTAAATGGGTAACTTTAAATGAATGACTGCCCACACACATACGCTATACACATGAAATGGTGCTTTGTCAGCTTCAGGCCTTAGATTAACATGTCTTACATTTGCTTCCCCCATTTGAACCCCTGAATTTCTCTCTATTATTTCGATATAGGTAGTGCTTGTAACACATTCCGAGTGTAGACCAACCCTGCCCGCCTTATTGACTCTATATCGCAGAATGTCTGCATAGCCCCTAGCCTTTATATACATAGCACAGGGTAGCCATTTGGTGGTTTATAAGGGCAGGAGCGAGTTATGTTTGGAGGGAAGGATACGGAAGCAGAATTAACAACAAGGAATGGCGATCACTCTAAATTTGTACCTGCTATAGCAAACAAGTCTGCTTCCGTTTTTACACTGTGGGCAATTTAATGTACCCATTAGTCTGTGCCACCTTTGCTGACTTCATCTCTGCAGTACCGCAGCCAGAGCCGGGATCATTAGCGGGAACAACATGGGAGTTGTTGGGGGAGAGGATACGGGGAATAGAACTTGCTAACTAACAAAATGTAGTAGCAGGCACCAAGCAGTAGCAACCTTTACATACTGGGCCCGATGTTAGGTGTCATCGTCTTCGTCACGAAATATCTACGCACTGGCATAAGAGGATAGAATCAGGCTTTCGCTTTACTCAACACCACCGAGATTGTTGTAAGAAGGGTCTTTGTTTATGCGCGCATCTGCAAATCATCAAAATGTCATTCTCTTCGGATCCACACGGGAAGAATCACACGAAGGTCTTCGTCTCGTCGGGTTTATCAACTCATTTCCCTTACGTAGGAACCCCTCCTTTATAGTGGATAGATTGTCTATTCGAGCCATGAGCAGATGTTGCGGATCAGTGTGAAATGTTCATGTCTCATAAAACGCAAACAGCATCGCCAGAGCCTCGTTCGTTATCTAGCTGTCTGACAGATAGATCGGTCTTGTTATACCTGTTGTTAGTATAAAACTCTGCAGGCTTTTTAGGCCTCGTGATTGTCAATATTATTAAACTGCCACTGTTCTTTGAAGATATGCACTTGTGGTTACGTCGTCTAAACAGAAGTGCCCTCAATTAACATTAGAGCATCAATCATATGCTGTGGGCAACCTTTGGGTCCCTATTAGGAGTAGCTCCCAGTTATGCTGACTGCATAGGAAACATCCTGTAGCAGACTGTCAGAAGCTGTAACTAAGACGAAGCTATCCTTAATTTCCGTGAGCTACAAATGTTCGACTCACGGTTTTTCTACCGTTAAAGTTAATACGCTTAGCTGCTTCTTATTAATTTTGATTGCGTTCTCCTTGTGATGCATTGCTATAACCTTGAACATATGCCCGTCTATTTATCCATGGAGTCACTAAACACAAAATATAAGTGACATTTATTCCAAATCGAATAAGAAATGTAGCAGTCTTCCTGTAAAACTGCAAGTAAAGGGTTTTCCCTCGGTATCAACTTCTAATTGGGAGACAGAAAACGTAGCATCTTTATCTCTCCTAAGGCTTCATCGTCACTGTCTGAAAAGGTCTGAATGGCCAGTCAATACAGAAGAGTATGCTTCCCAACGCTAAGCACTCGTAAGCTATCCCTACAGCATCTGATCGTATTGTGGTGGAGAAGATCAACGGATGCATGTAAAAATGTATACAGATGCAGATGGATCCTAGCAAGAACCTCAGACATTTAGATCAGCGAATGCCGCAGTGTCACAGTCATCTGTGCACTTTAAAGTGAAACGAATCCATCAATGTCATCTGTCCACAAGCCGCCAAAACCTTTCGCAAAATCCCTCAGCTACGCATTAAGCTCTTTAGATAGTGGGCGAGACGTAGATATATAAGATATACTACGATAAGCCACGGAAGACTTTCAATATCATCCTGTAGCCGCTTGAACTTTAAATATCGATCTTCATCGAGAGAGTGACCTGCCCGCCTTCTCGTGTCCTGAATACGAGGTTATGCTGTGTCATCCAGACATCATCATTTTCTAATACCACTCATCGCTGCTGCCGTCGTCATCGTTATCAGCACACTCAATACGACTAATATCAGCAGCAATAACACAATCACTACGTTACCACACGTAAGAATGATATTATAACTATAATATCTTGAAGGCGATAACGCCGTTGCTGATCCCGAATTTTGAGATATGAAAAAGAGTTAAAATTACTACGTCTACGATGGTAACTAAACATTTACACATATATACACAGGCACTATTATACAGTATGATTTTAATCTGGCTACAAGCACCCCCGGCACTTCAGTTGTTTCGTCTACTAAAATAACAGCTTTATTTTTGAATGGAAAAGTATTCTCTCATCAGGCAATACCGTATCCATCATCGTTTCAACGCAGATCGTCTGAGTCTTCCGATGAAGCAATGCACTAGTTGATCGTCTGACCCCAGCAACGAGGGAAAGTTAACCAGATACTTTTCGCACGGGGACTCTGGCACGGAGTCAACAGAAACGTATTTGCATAAATAAACACCACCGAACATGGCAATAACTTCGTCGCTTTAAACGAAAATCAACCTTGTCGAAGTAACATACTGTAGTTTTAGCCACTGAAGTTAGCGACGATATATCGCCTTCGAGGGCATCGAGTGGAGTTGATGGCCAAGTCGAGCCGTCCAACCACTCAGCCAACTGAGGCCTCGACAGATTAAAACCAAAGGCGATGAGTAGGGCAGGTCACACAGAGAGGGTGCAAAAAAAAAGCAGGACGATGGGAGCAGAACATTGAATTAACTGAATCTCTGTGGAACTCTTTCCCCGAGTCCACTCAGTTGATTTAAGCCTCAACAACAACGACATCATTCCTATGTACCCGTACATATGTTTCGGGTTTCCGAAATGCATACGCGAGCCAAACAGATCGGCTGAAGCTATTTCCACCTAATTCCACCTTTTCTTTTCAGACCGCAGCCGCCGAAGTCCTGGGAAGACCGAAGCTGGGCCCTTGTACTAACCACTACCATCCTATGGTTGATTTAGACCAGAACATGCTCAGGCGCATTTCTCGGAACCTCGCAGACGGTATATTCATCGAAACATTTCGAGTCGAATAGAATGATAGCGGGAGATTGACGTCGAACAGGCAGAGGTGTTTCTGCCTGACAAAAGCTATACACATTTGAGAAAAGGACCATCAAATAACATTGATTCTGAAGCTATATAGCTATATTAAGTTGTGACGCATGATGTCAGCTTTCGGCAAAACCTTGCCAATACGCAGAAGGTACGAGGTCAAGGATTTTGTAAGCTGTGCAGTTTATGGAAGAAGTAGGGTTCTTCACCCCTGATTCGACCATTGGTGAATTTATCGGCTATCAGGTGCGACGCCAGATGCCACATGTTTCATACTGTTACTATTGTCACCTGGCGCCCAAGAATATTATATCTCAATGTGGAGTGAGAAAAACAGAGTGCGGGGTAAATCAGGCGTACTCAACTGAAGGTGAAAAGAAACGAACCGTTACTTAGATTTGCAGTGGAAGCAGGATGTTAACCCGCGTCACCGCTGCTATACTATATGCTCTCTACGGGCGAGCGTTAAATCAACGACTTGTGACTTGTGTCAGCAAAGCTTTATCCATACAAGGTACTGAGCTGATGTATAGAGTAAGTATAATGAGAAGACTCATCGTAAATCGACTAGATGAATCTAATTTAATATTCGTAAGTATTTACGCTTTTGCTAAAATAAACCCGCCATATTTACGAGGAATGATTTAGGGTGCCCCTGTATGGTAGGCAAACACTTATGGGCAAAACAAAGTTTGCGCTCATAGATAGCTTTTGTGAAATTCTACTTTCTGTCGTGCTCTGAGATGTTGACTATACGGTATTTGAACGATGCCATAATCAAGTAAATTTACTGTGCACTTTGGCTAGGAGATTGCGATAGTGAATACAGCCTCTTACCACAACCGCAGCCAGTAAGCAAATATGCCTTCCCAAATATGCCAAACATGAATTCCATTTTGGTTTTACGGCAGTAGATTGAAGATACGTTAGGTTAAAGTGAGCAAAAATTAATGCCTTCGCAGGCTGAAATATTACTTTAGTTAGAGTAACACTAACAGTCCTAACAACCCTAAAAATAAGAGAGGTTCTCTCATGAAAAAGGTCGTTTAAGTATGTCCCTATGTCACTACGAGGTTTGCTAAACCGTTTTCTTCACCCTGCTTCTATTCTCGATAATGTTGAGCTAGTTTTCGACGATTTATGGTTGGGTTTTCTCTATTCTTACAAACTTTATATTCTCTTAAAACGCTCTAAAATATGTGTAATCTTATCTAGATTTTTATAACGTTAGGTTCTATAACTATTTGTTATGCAGATGAAATCAAGACTTTTTCTACAAGCTCCCCAAGCTTGCTCAAGCCTAGAGTCTACATTGGCATTCTGACGAATATATCGAAATTTTCTATTTAGGAATACGTAAAATCCATTTAGAACGTTTCCATGCACCCCCGAGGATTTCGAATACTTTCGAGGAAATCCTTGATTGCATTTTGAGGCTTACAATTTATATTACTTATACTATATCTATGTTTTGCGTTTCCATGCCCGAAGGATAAAACGGCGTATTGTCTTGCAGTCCACTATCAGATGGTCTAACAGCCTCGCAGCACAATGGATTTCTCTTGTGAACTATTTACAGATCTTTATGTATTTACATATGTGTATTTTCACTGACCTAGATAACGGTGTATGCACAATAAGGAGTTTATACATAACACACACATCAAACGACCCTGTATAGTCTTTGTGGACGTTCGGACGTACGCCTAGCATTTCTAACACTCTTTGAGCATTTAGACGAACTTAAAAAATTGTATTGCTCAAAAAAAGGTATTGTTGAGTTTGGCTTCAAGTCAAGTACGTGGAAGCTTTCTTACTCCAAAAGGCCGAAGAAGGACTACGAGCTTCGACTGTGTATCGCGTTGGAAAACAGCTTTGAAGTTGAGGTAGATAACGTCGAAGTACTAAGACATTTGGTTGCCTAGTTGAATTGAGCGTCCAGAATCAGTTCCTGTATATGGCTTGAGCTATGATATCCTTCCGGACTTTGCAGGTCACACAGACTAAGAACACCGGCCGCTTGTTGGAGAAATCTGCCTTTGAATCCTTTTTGTGGACAGGGCATGCGATAACTGTTCTAAAAATTTCTGATACACCTTTTTCATTGAGTGATTGTCACAAAGGCCACGAGGGTAAGGTGCACGCTCATAGTCCCAGCTTCTTCATTACATTCGACAATCCGTCTGGCGTTTCGTTCATTTTCGACTATAGATTTTTCACTTACTGCCAGACGTTTTATGGATAGACATCGACATCGTGCATAACATCCCTAAGAGGTTCTTCTGGGCTCCACTTACTGGGTGAACCCCTCTGGTTTTGTTGTCGAATCGACCCTTTCGTAGCGCTTCTTCCAGATTACAGCCTTTTCTTTATCGTCTGTAGTGAAAGTTCCATCGACTTCGTAAATTGCGATTAGAAAGTCCCTTACGACGATCCTCTTACGAACGTAGTCGCGGACGCTTTTAAAGTTCGGGCTGCGTAGTATTCGTTCGTAACGAATTGCCTTTTTACTGCCTCGGCGCTTTTATTCTAGGGAAAGCTGATCGTAGCCTTGTTTTTTTTAAGGGATTAATGCAGTCTTGTGATCCACCCAGATAATGGAAGCATTTTGGACTGTTTTCTCAGTGGGCCCTGCAAATATGCTATCAGTCGATCATATGTATTGCTCGAGTTCGCATAATTCTCCAAATGTGACTCGGTCTATTTGGTACGAAGTTAATTTTATTCTAATGAAGTTTCCCTTTTCGTAGTCTTGAACAGGGGTCAAGTAGATATTTCCAGCAGCGCCTAAGTAGGATCGAACCTTACAATCTAATCGTAGAGGACCGAGCTAAACCTCTACTTCCGAGACCGGGTCATCGTTGTACAACGCAGCATCCAGTACGGAAGAAACTCTTTAGTCGAGTAGGTTGGGTCTGTTACGAAACATGTTAGGGGCTTCTGCAAAGCAGAATTCGAACAAGACATTCTCTTTGGACGTTTTTCCAAATAGTTTCTCAACTTACCTTTCAGTAAATTGAGGTTACTCAATATTACGCTGAAATGCTGCGGATTTATGAGTCCTTGCAGTTTCTCGCTATTCATCAGTCATTAAGGCGGCCGTGCCAACCCGAAATAGACCGGCATCAGTCGTATCGGTCCATTGGAAAAAATACTGCCGCATACAATCAGCGGTGGTGACCCTAATCGTGGCACGCTGAAGATTTTTTCTTACTAAAATAAGCATATGTTCACCTTACGAAGATCTGTCTTTTCTGAATGTTCCACTACTATTTCCGTCGCTTAGTTCACAGGAACTTGCATTATTCTCAGAAAGCCATGACTTCAAAATTAGTGCTACGTCTATTTTATGTTCCTTAAAATATAGTATCAATGATACCGTCTTTTACAATGGAGCGGACCTTCGAACAAGTGCAGCAGAGCGTTTCTGTGGTGCCGGTCGATTATCTAAGTAGGATAGTGCTGGTGATCATCATATGGATTCAGCTAATAGGAAAGATTCAACAACAAAAGCTTATAAATGGTGGAAAGCTTATAAATCATCGTTGTCGTAGTTGACGTTTCAAACTTCGAAGTGCAACCTAACCTGATCTCTATAGGATTTTAACTTCTTCATTGAGACTGGATATGCTTCTTTGTGAACTTGTAGGTTTATGATTGCACGGCCTTTCAGTAACAATACTTATTATATACAATACTTTTATGTTTATGTGAATTTCAATAGTAGACAGTTTTAATAAAGGTATTTCAGTTGACCTGTTAGCCCCGTTAGTTTTTTGCCACCTTTTTATTAGCGATTTCTTATTGTTTAGTTTCCGACGTCCGGTTGAATAGTTCTGCAAGTACTTCAATTACCGGCTCATCTTGTTACCGATAGCCAGTTGAATGCGATTTGTAAGCGGTCTTTGCACAGAGTTCCGTTAACCTAGCTCGAAACTTCTACCTGTTTTATTAACATATCGTTAGTTTTTGTGAGCTCTTCTTTTGTTCACTTCATCATTTTTCTGCTAAGAATTTTTCAGCTGTCTTACTTCAAACAGGATCGTTCGCAGGAAACAATCATCAGTAGTCCTACGATCAGCTATTTTCTTGATCGTCCTTTTACTCTCGTCACCACTTGCACTGTCTATTTCTTGTGTAGAATCGTATAGGGACAACATTTAAATTCATATAGGGGCATTGCAAGTTTTTGATAAACTGCCATTAGAGATATGACACTTCATGCTTGTTTTCCACCCATCATTGGTGGGCTTTTTGCGGTTTAAACAAGTAGACTTCACCTGTTTGTTTTCCATTAAGCGTGGTCATTCTTTCATTTTAAGGTTGTCTTTTAACCTTGAAAATTAGGTGTCTCTGCAGAGTTCGTTGAAATACATGTTCGAACCTTTGGGTGATATTATTTAGATTTCTAAGGATTGGGTCTAGAGTTATTTTATTTTGCTTCCATCCCTGATGTTTGACTGGAATAGGCAAATGGCTTTTTGCGTTGAAACGGGATAAGATGTACGCTTGTATAAATCTTTACCTGTAAACCTTAAGCTGTAGTGTAACCTTGCATTTCTATAGAGAGCAAGACAGTTTTGCAAAATTCGTATCGGCCTTATACCAGGGTCACCGTTTTAAAAACGATAAGACCCCTATTTTTTAATGGTGTATCAAGATAGTCTCATAAAACAAACATATATAATAACAAAAAAACTACACCAGGCTAATAATAAGTAAAATAATATTAGATTGAAAAGCCCTAGGTTCAATCCAGCATCGATAGAAGTATAGTAAATTGCGTTGCTAACTGAAGGTCTCGTTGCCAATTTGGGCAGATTATCGACGCTGAGAGATGTCATTCCCTTCGCTTCAAACAACTAACAAAAATTCAACGAGAGAAAAATGGCTGAATGGGAAATATATCATACATAATAAGAATACGGAAAATACAAAAGCAAATTTAATGAAGACTTGGGAATAACTTTTTGAAAAAGAAACGCGTTTAATAAACCAACGATTGCTCATAATGATGTAATATTGTTAATAACTTCAGCTGAAAATCTTAATACCAACGTCATTAGCAAAAAAA
The DNA here is from genome assembly GCF_002532875.2 of Varroa jacobsoni. NCBI lineage: Eukaryota > Metazoa > Arthropoda > Arachnida > Mesostigmata > Varroidae > Varroa > Varroa jacobsoni. Next base: position 291,335 of record NW_019213149.1, read on the forward strand.
ATTCCACCAATAACTGTAAGTAGATAGTTTAGTCTTCCTATAGTTAATATGAGGAAAACAAAACCGGTCACCAACCGGGATCAAGCGACGACGAATGCTATTTTATAAATAGATATTGACGATGTTATTGTAATGAATGGCAATCTTTCAGCCTTCAAAGCGTTTGCTTACTCACCACTCATAAATCTGTTCACACCCTACAGAAGGGGCTACAGAGTGCTACATAGTAACGTCGGCTGATACATTGTTTCCAATGTAACTTAGTTCAAGTGTGCTATTTACGAAGCAACAGGAGGTTCATACTTCATGCCAACATATATGCTCGAGCGATTCAAATTTATTATCCCATAATCGTTGCTTACCGCCTCATACACTACGTATATATATATATATACATATATATATATATATATATACATATATATATATATATATACATCTATGACTAGTACTTATTTGATCTCTCATCGTTTCGCCTTGTTTATTTTTCGGAAAAATGCCTGGCTCCCCCTTTATCTGACGTCCCCTTCTCAGTTTCATCGCCCTCCGCAGTCCTGCCCATCTTGCTCCCCACTCCTGATGTGAAATGATCGCTTTGCCTTTCCTCCTTCATCTACGCTCGCTCGGACGCTCAAATATATCAGCTGCCACTGCAATGTAGATGTGAGCGTGGCTGTATGCACATACACATTGCTCATGCAGGGTGCACGTTATACGCAGAGATATGAAGTCGTGGTTTGTCCGGAGCACAACGCGTGGCGTCTTAGATGTCATGACTTAGCTCCCTGGCGGCTCGGCAGTTTGGGGTGATATGTTCAACGGAATAGGACAGAACAACTCCTCTGCTTTAGGACTAGTGCCATGTGCTTCATTTTGTAGTGCCGTGCCCGACTATCGCTCAACGTTACCACTGATCTAAAATCGAGCAGTGAGTTTCTATACCTGCATAGGTATAACCGTCTGTTCGTTTGACTCTCTCGCGCAGCATGTTGCCTCTATCGGCTCGTAAGCTGCCCCCGGCAGGTTTGCTTGCAGCAGCGTTTATTTAGTATTCGCATTTGGTTTGCTAGAGTATTTCAACCACAACTTTCGAAGTTCTCGAGAAATGTAAATTGAAAAATGCGGCCCTTGTCATTTGCGTGCGATCGCCTGTGGTTCTCTCCTGGCAGATGGACGACCCGTTATCTATGAAGGCATCGATTCACCATAAATACGTATGTCCTATACACATCTTGGGCTCATCGAATTGAAATGACTGTATTATAATGGCCACCGCTGTCGTCGCCACTATCGATATTGGCCGTTGCTGTTTGAAATAAGAAAGATGGAATTGATATCTGCGTTTTTTGGTCCACTGCGGGCTAAATTGTCGCAGCTTAAAGAAACTGTACAGCATTACAGTTGGCGGCAAAGTTACGCCTGCCCGTCCACGAGTTATGCTGAAAATTATCTTGTTATCAGATAATAATGAGCGGCCAGATCTGCGACGATAGCGCCGGTAATCTTTCTATGCTTAAATAATGGAAACGAAAAGAAGGATCGTTTCCGTTAGACATGGAGACATCCCTCTAGAGTTCTTTTAGGATCGACTAAGACACAAATCATAAAATACATTATTAAAATGCTCATGAACTATAATTAGTCAGACATTTTACTGAAGCAACAATGGACAGTTCTATTAAGTGGTACCATTATAGATGTATTTTTCCTAGGAGGTACTGGTTGTGTGTTGAAGATTAGAGGACCTATAGGCTTTTGTGCTTGTGACTTTGCTTTCATAAAATATACAACAAAGCAATGTTAACAACGAAGAACGGCACCGATATTCGTTGTTAACATTTGCCCAATAGAAAACCTGGATAGCAGTCGTACCTCAACTGTACACAAACATCTGCTTGCTATACATACGTACATACATACTCATAACGTGCAATTTATTGTAGACACAGAGATAGTAGACTAAGCTGGTACTTCATGTGTAGACATTTTTATAAGTTTTCACATGCACGTACACGTGCGTGCATACATTCGTACGAATACATGTACTCTAGTACTGAGAATGCACTTGTGCGGGCTCATCAGCTGGCGGCCTTGCTTTGACTTCATACTGCCGTTCTGGTTCTGTTCCTACGCAGTTGATGCAAGCAGAGAGGGAGTGGGGACTCAAATACGGCTTGGTAGGCCAGACAGCACCGTAATCATACGATATAAAGCATGTGGTCTTAAAGGCTTGAACCTCGGGCTTAGTCAGATTAACGCTCACGTATCCGTTTTCGTCGGCACCCCATTTGCTTTCACTATGAAAGATTAGTATGGGTAAGAGGACTCGGGCAGGCGAAGTTGAACTCAACAACAACAGACAGAGACAACTCTCGCGCCAAGCAACGGGTAAAACTCCATGGATAGCGACAGGTTAGCAAGTGAACTCAACTATAGCCGCTACTGGCAGAACTGCAATTTTTGTTGCGATGCTATTGCAACAAAGACGCGTTCCTCGACAGTAGACGCTGCCATCGGAATTGTAACGCAGCTGGCAGCAGCGGCAGTCGCCACCAACGCTTGTGGTGGTAATAGTAGATCCAGACGTCCAACTGCTGCGGTTGGTGTCGCCAATATGTCTCGCCACTGAGACGCCAACAGGCTGAACTCTCGGAAAACCCGCGGCCAGGAAATTATAATGTATTGAGTATCTCGTTGGCGTCTTCACATCAGAATGCCTTGGTGGACATTCGCAATAGCTGACAGATGAACGCATTCTCATTGCTGCGCACTGTCCGTTTTGCACACTTTTGGGTTTGCTAGCCCACGTTTTAGTTCTCATGGCTACACAGAGGCACTGTGGTGCCCAGCAATGCAGTATTAGATGACTAGCATTTTCATCCATACATTTACGGAAAAATTTCAGTACGTAGCCAATAGATCCGTCCGTTGTTGATCGCTGCTGCGATCAGCGAGTAGTTTCATCTAGCGTTCGACTCAAGTCCCTTTCACCCGAGAACGTATACGTCGTTTCGGTTAGGAAACGCTTCGAGTGCTCCTGTAAATGGTCGTGCAGCGTACCTTACAGGATAGGTAAGTGTTAGTGATCTTAATTGTGGTCGGCGGATACCGTTATCTGCAAGCGGCTATTAATATTAAGGAGATGTGATAGCAGCGTCGGTGGGGTAGGAAGCCCACGTTCTCGGTATGAATAGACCGTTTATCGTAATCTAGACGACGACCATGCCACTGATGCCCATAACAATGGAAGGAAGGAGATATAGTCAGTGGAACAGTGTATTGGCTGCTTTTCGGATAAGAGATAACTTGCCGAGTCGTCTACTTCCGTTGTTTCGCACGAAGTAGGAATGGCGGATTCGGATATCTACGAGCTGCTCTTCCACACGAGTCAAATAACTTTAAGCCGCTCTCAAGTTTATCAGTTGGTCCAATAGCTTTCGTCATTTAACGCCGGAGCCTGTGCATTTGCTGGAACTTGAAAGGTAAACAGTCTACGCGGACACTGCGGGCCATTCGAGCTGGGCTCGACCGCTGTTGATCACTATTATTACTAATATTATGCGATTAATGGGATCCAGGTAGACTTTTCTCAGGTATATTTTTGGTTTCAATTCAAGATCAATACTGGGTGACCAATCCGATGTATTATACCGGTAATTGCGGATATGGATCAATAATGTTCCTCCCTCCTTTGATTTATCGCTTTCATTATAGTTCATAACAAACCTCTGATCGATGTCCTCGCATGTTATAGTTTGTTCTACTTGGCTGATCTGACGTGCGCCTACAATGACATGTCGTGAATGTTACTCCGACGATGCCTGAAAAGTAGAGAATAGAAAATTACTTACTACAAACATTTTATCATTTCACGGTCAGTGCAAGGTGCGGATACATAACAATTAGTAAGAAAAAGCCTACTGATAGACACAAATAACTAGCTCAATACGTTAACTCGCTTCTTCGCAGTTCCTTGTACGCCCAACTGGCTCCGTGATAGCGTAGTGAACAACGTATCTGCATACAAATCCTGATGACGTGTCGCGGTCGAGGTCCGCGTCCAGCCGTAAGACCACTGGTCTAACAGCGATAGAAAACGTAAAATTTTTCAAATATAGAGATAGTATTAAAATGCTATTATTCGGTAATAAGCACATTTCTGAGTCACATTATGATATCTTGAAAGAAATGAATATATCACTACCAAGGACTACATATAAATCATCTAAATTACACGGTTTAGTCGAGTGGGAATTACCACGGAACCCGTTCGTATATACAGCGGTTACATGTAAAGCACCAATATTATATACACCTTTCGCGTTCAGCTACTTGAATTCCAACCGAATACAGTAGCTATGCTCTAAATTCGTCACCGTCGACCTCTGTTTTGTGGGTGACAGATCATTGCAAATGGAAACGCGACAGTTTACCAAGGCGGCAGATAAAAACATCGTCTGAAAATAGCTGGTCGTATATTGGGTATGTTTGTTAGGTACTGCTAAAACTTTTCATATTATAAAAGAGAGGACTTCTACTCGCGTAGGAAATTCTGGCGTTCACTAGAAAGTCACTGTAATTTATTTATCAGTGCCGAGTATCTGACTGGTGGACGGCGACGATGAAGTTGCAAGAAATGGTTCGTGCACAATTTTAACCAGTAATAGCGATATGATTATTTCTCAGAACCTATTTTGACCCATACCTTTTGGTCGAACTTCATTGAAAACGAAAAGAAAATTACTATCGTTCTCCGTATCTTAATTACTGCGCTATTGACCGTGGTTGACGAAAACCGACCGAAACTCTTAGCGACCCCGATTTTTATCATTCGATCGACTTTAATTAGATCATATAATGCTCCATATGTTAAGGATATCAGCAGAGGCCCACGTAAGTAAAGATCACTTGGTCTAACTCTTAAAATCGCGATACCTAAAGACCCCCTGAATTTATCAGTGATTATGACGGCTTACTTTGAGTGGGCACTTCTTTACTCGCCAAATCCTCCCGAACCTAAAGCCAAAAGTTACTATAGGGTAGCCCGACAACTTGAAGTACCATTTAGTTAGTATTCAACGACAGTTAACGACTATAAAACAACGGTGGCTATCACCGATGCTGTGCGTACAAAGCTCTCCCTCGAAGTTGGATATAGCGCGGCCTGCCAGCAGAGAGCGTCGACATGTTTACACCCTCTTGTTCCCGTGCGATATAGTGACATTGAACGACGTTGTTCAACTCGCTGACATTGAAGCTCTGCCGCACCCCGTTAGGCCTGCATCTAAATCATTGCTCAGGAGCAATAGTGGATTTATACTAATACACGACATATGAGCATTTCATCTATGTCATATTCTTGAGGATACAACTTATTGCATTTAGGTGCCTACCAATCATAAAACTACTAAATAAATATACACACATATATATATATATAAGAAAAAACAAGCCCAGGTAACTCGGAACGCGTGATCATCGTAACCGTGAGCAACAGACAGTTAGAACTGACGCTGGTTCAAGTCTTAGCGTTGATATGGCTATTATTATATATTATACAGGAATGACATACAAAGACGAAATAAATTTAGAGAGAGACTATATAGTATAATAAAACAAACAAACAGAGAATTAGCGAAAAGTGTATGATAAAATAATGTATGGACACTTGTTCAGAACATTTTAGTTTGCCCGCTGCAGGATTGGACGCCGGACTCACGAACGTCAACTTCTGATCCCGGCATCCAGTTGTAAGTCCAGCTTATCTACCCATAGAAATTGGTTGAGCACTCAATATCAGCCCACTTTGCAGTTATGCTTGACGTCTGACACGATTACAATACTTGCTACCTAAAATGTAAAAAAATTACCCTATTGAGTATAACGTCTATCGGGAGAAAAAGCATGTTCATACTAGGATTTCAGCGTTTTCAAAAAGCTAGACATTTCTGTACAGCGCCATAAAAATTTCTGCATATCTAAGCAGGGATATACGACAGAAATATGTGCGTAAATTCGAGGTTAATCAAGTTTGGGAATCATTTGAGCCCTGCATTTATGAGCGCTGTTGTACGGAATAACTCCATGGGGGTATGTGTGAACTGAGCGACCGCCTGACCTCGACGCCGATAGCATTTTCAGCGTTCAAACGACGTCACTTACAAGTTAAACTAGCCATTAGGGTACTGCACCTGAATCAGGCTGCGAGCTGGGGTTTGAAACGGCACTTACGGGTCTTGCACCCTAATGGAGGCTGTACAAGAAGTTCGTAGTGAATTTTATTAACATCGTTATACACGACACTAGACAACTGTATATAATAATAACTGCCGTATACACGCTGTTAGGGGGGTATTTCAAGACAAATTGGATTACTCGACATTTTTATCGTTAATTGTCATTGTTGTATGGCCCATTTTAATCTCTATTCTTGCAAGTGTAAAGCAAGATTCTTTTATTTAGACAATATTAAACGTATCATCGTTTACTTATTTCAATAGCGGGACCTGATATTTTTGAAGTTTTTATGAAACATTTTCAGGTTTACATTTTACGGCGAGCCCCTCGCTGCATATGTGCATAAAAATTTCTTAAACAATATTATAGCTATGTTGGCCATTTGAATTGCTCATCTGGCGTTCTAATCGTTTTCCTTTGCTCTATTTATCTTTTTCAGCATGAGTCCTTTCTCTTTATCCATCGCTGAAATTTCCTAGCAATAAATATATAGTGTTACGTGTCATTGACACAGGACCACGTTATAATGAACGCATTGCGGCCTTCCTTTACGCTGTTAATAGAGGTAGTCCCTCCTCTAACGCACTAATTACCTGATATAATAGCGTTGTTCAATTGGATGAACTGACGAAATTGTCTGCGTAAGACCGTTGTACCAAAAAAACAGTAACCTGCTGGCCTTCTCCATTGCTGCGATTCGAGTTTGTTTCACTCATTAAGAATAGTTCTTTCTAAAATGAGTTCAATGAGAATGACAAGATGATTGTTAGCGGTCCAATACTATAAACGTAATTGAACCGTCATTTTCAGCGCCTTGTCCTACTACTTATATTTAACGGTAAGTGCCACAAGTGATTTGTCTTAACCAACGGAGGTGGGTGACATGGATTACATATTTAACAGCGTTTCCTGCTTTATGGCTAGAACCGGTTAGCGACAACGCAATACGTGATACTGTAGGTAGGTCGCCTTCCGGAAGCTTAGTGTGAACATAGATTTTTATAAAGAAATTATCGTTACATTGTAGTCTTGGTTGCCAATACGTGTCTAATGCTTGGCCTAATGTTAGCTATCAAAGGAAACCAAGCACTAGCCCAATTATCAGTAGAATGATAACTGAATATGCGATCTTGATGTTGCCTGACGCCAAAAAACAGGATGAACGTTTGCGTGAGATCTGTAAAACTTCTTTGGAATGAATCGAAAAGGTTGGAGCCCATAAAGGCAGTATGCACCTTATACAGAAGGATAGGCCAAGGGCTTGGTACCTAACACTATAAAAAAACATGACTTTGGAACGAAAGGTGTTTATTGGTCAGCAGTGTATAATTGTATTGAGAGCCTTGAATGCGCGCGCTGTTGAAGAGTACAGCTGTTTTACTGGAAAACTAAATCTATACTTATGGAGTTAAGTTGACCCAGTGAGTTCGTTGCGCACTTCTATTCAAGGAATGTTTCATTATTTATATCCTCTGAATTACAGGTTATGTTCTGGCTGCCTAAGTTGAAGTCTGGCGTGGCTTTTCATGTGCATGTTCATTTTTGCGGGTCCTTATTCCTTTCCTAGGCATGATATTATCTCCAGTCTGTAACCGTGGCTGAGTTCGCGTCAGCATGCACAGGTAGATAGCGAGGTTTCGCTATGACTAGGCTTTGGCCAAAATTTAATCTCGGATTTGAAATTCAGATCACTTCTCGTTCGATGGAAACGCACGCGGGGCACTGAGCGCCCATTTAAAGCTCTGTATATTCGTTTTCCTTTTTCTTTTCCATTGCGTCTACGCACAGGTAGCCTTTGACCGTTTTCGACAGTCAAACTCGAAGATACAAGCCATAGCAAAGGGCATTAGCTAACCCTCTTAAGCTGTTTGCACTTTCGTATGCAGCTCATTGAAACTTATTCTTGATGCTCAATAGGGAGACTTCTAGATCATGACTACGTCTCCTGTCGGCCTGTAGGATCTTTCTCTCTCAGCTACTTTGTCGGTTTATCATGCCAGGTAGATCTGCTGCCCCGCAGGTCACTTTCGCAGCTTAGTTGCCCTCTCGGGGCTGAGCTTGTGCCCATGCGTATTTGCATACGCCCAGTCCGTCATACCGGTTGTCCCTAATCCTTTTGAAATACAGGTGGCTCTGCAATGCTTATAAACCAGAAACAGCCCCGTCCCACAAAAACCCCATTTCAGTCTCTGTCCTATTTAGCATTAGCCATTAAAGCTTTGTACAATATATAAAACCAGCCTCTCCGGACCCTGAGTGGCTCCTGGCAACGTTTATAGAAACGAAAACAATTTACTTTAAATTGTGTCCCGACCGTCCACACCGTACCCATGCAACGGCTTCAAGCAATTTTCGGTACCTTGGCGATGCATTTTGGCACCTATTAACGACAGTAAAGTTATGCTTATTTCGCCTCCATAGTTCATACTGATTTTTGGATAAACTGTCAATACTGTCCCAAAAGAGCTTTGGCTATTTGTCGAAAAAAATCTATTCTCGTAAACTTCTAACGAAACCACATGAGCTTGAATATAGCCAAGGAAACAACGAGACTCAGAAGAAGATGCTAAAGAAAGCTATATAAACCTGAGAGAAAACGTGCGCTCTGTAAACAGTAGCTAACAATCAACCGTGGGTTGAGTCGTTAGATGACCTATAAGACAGTGAAACTAGTACCACATCAGTAGTATAACGTTTAATCAGCCCACGTCTGACGTTTAACAGCATTAATAATTACCCAAAGCAACAAAGCCTCTCACAGGTTGGAAGACCACACTCGATCATTCAGCTAACACAACAAGGGCAGAACTTTACCCAATATCGGTGTCATATCATATATGGGAACGCCTGTATCTATGCTTGCTAACAAATATGCATCCGTCAGTTATCTTCTTTCTGCAAGAGCATCCTTTAACATTAGGAAATTTAGGGTAATCAACATGTTACTTCTTGATTCTTACGGTTTAGCTGGACTTTCGAATATGCTAAGCGGGCCCGATAACGCAGAAAAGCTAGATAACGCGTAAATAATAACTATTAACCTGCCTAGCTAGTTCTCCTATGGCGCTCTGTAATTTGTTCATTTTTACTTGCTAAACTCTCTCTTTCGGTTCCTATCTTCTGCTGTACGTTTGGTGCCCGCCTTTCCGCTTTGCTCATTTCATACACTACCTGCTAGCCATTAGCCGCCAGGAAGTCTGTTGCGTCGACCATCACGCTCATAGAGCGCAATCGTTCTTCGTTGCTTTTTCTTCCCTTTTGCCTTGTTTTGCTACCCTTACGATTGTGATCCCGCTTGATCTATTCAGCATCGTCTCTACTGACTATACCCGCTTGACTTCGCTTTGGCGCAATGTAGACTATCACCAAGAAACCACCCAACCTGTCAGCCAAAAGTTCCCTTGGGAAACGGCCTCATTTGACGGTGTAGCATTTCGCCCGTCGCTCTGTCCGCGCTCTCAACTCGCGTTTTTCAGCAGGTTTTCGTTACGCCGGCGACGAAATTGATGCCCCGGAGTCGATTCCACAGCTTGAGTATGCGTAACGGCTGTCGCGTTAATTAATTACATTGGCCGTAATGAGGAATGGTGCTAGGATAGAATAAAACGTCAAGCAGGCAGGCAGGCAGGCAGAGATACGGGGAGAAATGGCAAATTAAATTAAAGAATAGGTTCAGACGGTAGAATGGTGGTGTGAAACCCTACAGTGGCATAAGCGAAAATAAGAGAGCCAGTCAATTCTGGTCGATAGCAAGGGTGGGAACGAAGTGCTTCTATAACGATTCTTCTAAAAACACAAAGTGACGGCGCCAGTAGCTTCAAACATGCAGTCACTTCCCTCAAGTTTATTAATTATTCTCTTCTGTTCACTTCAACCGCACTACGTGCCCGTCTCTCATTCTGATGCAAATACGCTATGTGATATAGCGGAAGATGGCCAAAAACAACAGCATTTCGACGCTATTATTTCGTTCGACAACAGTGCTGGGTTGCTTGACCCGTTGTCCAGCAATTTATATCATCTCTCTGTGAATAGCATTCTCACGGCTTCATGAGAATTGGTAAAAGTCCGAGAGGTCGTCCACTTTTTGTTACCATTTCACCCTGTTTCTTCGGCTGACTTGTTGTTTTTCTTGGCCGTCCTGTCACTTAATTCTTGACATTCAGTTTGCGCTGACCTCAGCCCGTGAAGTTTTCCTCCTGCTTCATTTCCTCACAAACCCTACAGGGACTGAAGTCGCTCGGCTTTATCATCGTTAGCCTAATGCGTTCGTTCAGCTTCAGCCGTTTCAGCGGCACGGGACAGCCTAAAGGAACTTCGTAGAATAGTACTACCCACGTATGGTAATACTATATGGGACTACTGTGCATAAGGGCCAGCACAAAGCGATTTCATTCTCATGCGTTTAGCATGAAATTTGGGGTCTCAAGATTGGGATGAAGAGGAGGCTATGTCTGTTGTCATTTGCGTGTACAGCCGGGCATGTTGTAGGAGTGATAGAATGTCTTCGAGACTCCCCCGATGGGTCAGCTCTTTGCTCTTGGAGGATGCTGCTGCTGCTGCTGCGGTTCGGTCCGCTTAGTTTGTATCGAGCCCAAATATGGAAAAACGCAGAGTGGCGGCTTGCAGACAAACAGCGGACGGTGAACAGCTTTTTGATTTCTCTAAGGAACACGATCCGAGACTATTTTAGCCGCAGGAACGTTTGTTCTCTTTGATCATATAATGATCTTCAATGACTGAGTGGATGAGAAAGCAATTCGTATCGTCAAGGCTGAAGAGCCATCGTTACCCATTCACTGCCCGTACTTAAATATGGTGGTGACATCGAAAATATCTACGTACATATCTATGTAAAGGTTGTGCATTATCGACATGTATTTAATTTGGAACAAATAATTAAAACATTATAATTCGTATAAAGGCTCAACTTATTATAGTATCTGATAATCGACTCAAACCTGTGAATTCACCTATTACTTTGACCAGGTCCGGTAAAATTATCCCTGAATAGAATTCCCTTACATGCTGTCCTTAAGCCTTTGAAGTCCTTTAATTTAGGTCGAATTTCGGTGACCTAAAACTAGATTTTAGGGGCGCTACTTCAATAAAGCCAAAGAACATTCGCATATTAACTAGAAATGCCGGCAGGCGAGACAACGGCATGTTTTCGAAAAAAGAACTAGGATATCGCTGCACCTTCTCTATATTAGGAAAGATAAAGGTTTATATCACAGCAAAAAAAAAAATGGCGAATACACAACGTGACAGCCAATATGTGATCTGAAAACAATTTCTATTTCGGTACTTTGTGAGCCTTGTAAGTAAAGGTAACTTGAACGTCTACAGTGAGGCTTCTTGTTACGACTTCAGATATGCTGTAAATGTATCGGATCAATTTTAGGCTTGAGTGCGTTGTTTTTGCACCATCGTGAAATACAGATATATGGTGAATTTCTTGCAGTAACGTATTCGTCTATAAGATCACAGACCTAAGGTTTGTTTCCATTAAGAGGTGAGGACGGAAAACATTCGGAGACAGATAAGTGCAACAAAGACTCACAGGCGAGGTGGCTGAACGTTTTCCAGTAGACACCATTTGTATTTTACTATATAATTAGTTAGTATTGAGCATGTGTTTTTCCCACTTGAACAAGCTGCATAGGGTTATTCAAGTTCATTTTGACGTAAATTCAAGCTTGACGTTACGGCCGCTACACATCACCAAACGCGTGTTCATAGCAGGTTATACTGCATTTGTGCTTCTACCATGCTTCCCAATTTATATTTGGTTGAAATGTTATATGAGGGAAACCGCAATCGTTTACGCTAAAAAGCTTGTTTTTTTATTAGTCAGTACTAACGTTGGTTTAGGACAGATGATTTTTCAACAAGACGTGACCTCTATGCGAAATGAAATGCGCTTAAAAAGGTTAATGGTAATTTAGTGTATCGTAACTTCACAGTTTGTGTACTACTTCAACATGACGTAACCTTGATTCCCACTTAACGCTTATATGGTATCAATGTTGAATCAATCAATCAATTAACATGTAAAGACCCACACATTAATCATCATCGTAGTAACAAATTTGTATAAACAACTAAAGAATGTCGTACGTTCAACAGGCTGTTTGCTTGTCTATTAGAAGCGTTAGTGCCGATTAGTCTGGTGCAATGCTCCCAGCGCAGATAGAATCAAACGATGTCTGATTTCTTAAACCTGGGAATAACCTGATTCTGTGATGATATTTGCTATTGGTCGACAGCATGATTTAGACACAAGGGTCATTTTTGATACCACACCTTTTCCATGAGCGAATGCAGCTGCTCGCGCTAAAATGTCTTATAGACCTTACAGTCATATAATTGCAAAGTTTTCTGTTCTGAATGATCTGGACGGATCTGCGTGATCATGGGCAAACCTTCTCAGGATGAAAAGCTCCTCGAGGTCATGTTCGAGCCGATTCCTAATCAGTTCCCTACAGCGCGTCGGGTCGTGACTCTGTTACGTCCATTAATACCACGCTGATGCTCAACCGTAATTACGATAATATCCTAACTTTAGGTCAGTAGGAGTGGCACTTAGCTTCGTCAATTATAGTTGTGTATACAGCTCCAAAACAGAGATATCTGCACTGGTCGCAATACGTTGACAAAGCTTTCGTACGTTTGCAATAAGTATAGTCAAAGATGACCTCAACGAATCTGTACATGCGCACTTATTAAACAAACGACTATGCATAGACCTACGGGTGCATATTTTTTATGTAATGGGAATCCAGTTTATCACAGAAGTTACTATTATTACTATAATAGAAAGTGACGCTACGCATCGGAAATAAAAAGTCATATTGCAGCCATCGCTTATACATCTCGTTCTCTGCTTAACTATTCATGTTCCGGCAACAGAAGCGCAAAAGTATTTTGTGCCCCCCGACCAGCTTCGAAGGTTTTGTACATAGCCATTGTTGATTACGCCCTTGGGTACAGCAGATATGGGTTTGAGACCCGGATCGCATCTGCGTCCAACTAAGCCGTGGAAAAGACGAGGGCCAGATTTGAACAGTGTAAAACACGTAAAACCCTCATTCCTTCTTACCTCCAAGGCCTCTTTCCATAAACTTTTTCACAGTATACGTTTAATTTGACATGCGCATTAAAAATAGACTTATCAGTAACTTACAAGCCGGATATTTTTTCCATATCTTATCGTAAGTCATACGTGCTTCGGCACTTCGACAAACGATGGTACATCGACCGGGTAAACGCAGTTTGACAAGCAATTATCACTGTTTTGCATGTTATGTCAAAGTGTTTCATTGTAAAGGATACAGCATCGTGTGTATCGAACGAGCCATATCTATATACTCGTAGTGCAGAATTAGCTGAGATCCGAAGCCGTGGAACTGTCAAATAGCACGAAAGTTAGCTTAAGACTCTTAGATATGCTGAAGCGACGATCTAGCGGCGGGAAATACGTGATCGGTAAAAGGAGACGCGTGGATTTATCGCCTATTGCTGCTTATTGGCAGAAAGTCTCAGAACTCATGACCGTCTCAATTGAGATACAATTGCTTTCACGTCTATTATCACGTAGCCACTTGTGTGCGTTCTGTTAGCATGGTCGACTATGGACAAGTTCTCTTGTAAGCAAACACTTAACACGATCATTGATCTAGTACAAGATCCAGACTCGAGTACGGTTTTGATTTACGTACATGAAACGGAAACATAACAGTTAGAATGCAATCGGTTGTTCTTGGAGGCACAGGCTTCAAGCACAGTCAAATTCCCTTCTCAAGTTTGAAATAAAGGCTTCTTTTGTCAAGTAGAATTAAAAATCGCTTCCTTTCATCCAAGCGATATTTATGTTAGCTCAAATACAATGGCTATGAATGCGACTACGAAATCAACGCAGTTGCACTTTAAGGCCAGAATATCGCCCTTTACAAGACGATGAAGTTTGAAATGGCAACGTTGTAAGTTCGTACATCTTTCGCACCCCTCTGTCCGAGCTGACTGGCAAAGGCAAATCATACATTGTCGGCCCCTCTCTCCTTGACAGCGTTTCTCTCGGGCGGTAGCAGACGGCGGCGTCTTTCTAAGCGGAGTTTCTTAGGGATGTTAGTTTGGTAAATTTCCCTGAGAGCTCTTCACTTTAATGGGTAGCCGCTGCAGCTAAAACCCAAAACGTAAAGAAGATATTAGGGGGCTGTCGACGAGTGTCGGGTCGTAGAAGAAAATTCAAATGCGACCCAAATGCGAGGCTAGTTCGCCCTAAGAACGCACGCGCACAACAGCGCGTAGCGCCTTAGCCCCGTGCCGAGTGACCTGCGTTGCCATTTTACTGTGTCGCCTGTATCAGGCGCATAGAGGGACGGCAGATCGTTATCCTGCAGCTAACTGCGACCCAGTAAGCGAGTTTGCCAAAATAAATAAATAGTCAGTGAAAACGAAAGATCAGCCTTTCGTTTAAACAGACGTACACTCGCGTAAAGATACTCAGTCGCACACAGTTATATACCCGAACAAATTGATTGAGTAGTCGGCCGCTAATTACAGGCCGTGGTGCGTTAAGGTGCGCGGGGGAATAGCTTTTAGCTAATAGGCCCTGGTGCTCCCAAAGATGTTGCATCGGAGGGGAGACTGGCATTGTGCGACAAGCAACGACAGAACGAACTCGCCGTTCCTTTCTACTGGTATTTCACTCCATGGCTGGCTCCATTCAACTAGCGGTTATTTTGTTGTCTGGAATGGTATATCGAACCTCCCCCTCAGAGGAGCTCGAAGTTGCATTAGCAGTAGTGGCAGCGGCGGCCGTTGCCCCTCGTATATCAGCATTAGCTGTATGCAGTGAGCTGAAAGTAGTTTGGGCCATGAGCAACATTGTCAACTCTGATAACGACGTGTTTAATTTCAATTACAGACGATCGCATGCCGCTACCAGACATGCTATAAGGCTACGAGAAATAGGACGAATACGAGCGAAGTGGTGGGATATTGATACGAGACAATGTCCAAGTCCAGGCAACAATCACCCTACCTAGGGACGGTGGCATAGCCATTGGGATCCTCTTCTTGTTCCTCTCTCAAAGCACAACGACATTCTATAAAACACGTAAAGCTGACACTGCGCCAGAGCGAATACAAAGGTCCAGTATATGTATTCTACCTAAAACAAATGCGACTACCTTTTATGGAAGGTCGCTCATTTTAGTAACAGAATAGCCCGAATGATCCTGAACTGCCAGTCGTTGCTATGAAAACATCTTAACATTATTCGATTATGTGATCTGCATTGCGTAACAAATAGAATCTTGTTGCTAACGAAGGATACGCCAATAGTACGAACACCGCAATACCGATGTGGGGTAGGATCAAATACTTGGATATTTTTCTGAAAAACAACTTAAAGCATTTGAGATATTTTCTGCGATAGATCTGCGGGATTCTACAAGTACATTGTATCTTATGAACGTATAGACGTTCATTTTGTGGCAACGAATTGATAAAACAGCTTAAAATAATTGAGAAATCGAGTCAAAGTTAGCGGCTAGCTTTTTAGCGGGGTAGTTGAGTCTGCCGGCCTCCTTTTTAAGGGGGTGATGCGAATCTTAGTCATAACAAAGCGAGAAGCGAAAGACAAAACAAATCTCGATCGCAGGAGATACGGGAACGTTATTGAACAAACTGTAGACCTTAAAATTACTAAAGGTATTGGCAATCTGCTAGTTCTCGACTTCGATTTTTAAAAATGCCCGCTTTTGCCCAGTGTACAATTAAACAAAAACGTTTGCCTGTTATTATCCTGCTGAAGTTCTTAATGTAACCTCTTTCCTCAAGAACGGCCAATGTTCATTGTGATATGCTTTTCCGCGTGACCGTATCGATTCCAGTGGTTGGCTGCGGTATTAGTATTACGCGGTTACTAGTACCCTTTCGATATGCCTACTTATTATTGAAGAATATATACTGTAGACTGAAAATAGACTGTAGAAGAAACATACTGAATCATTCGAAAAACAGACGCAGCAAAAGGCATTATTATACCGATTTAGATTTACAATATAGACCTCTTTCTGGGGTGCAGTGAACGGTAAGATTCTATAAACGGCTAATCTAATAGGATAGCTAGCTTCCTATAAGCTTTCAGTGTGTAAGGGCTATTTTTAAAATTGATAATCCTTTTGGTAATCCTTCAAAAAGCTCGCCGAACTTATGAGAGAGAACATATCATTTCTGAAACGGGCATTCATTAGTTCCCGCTTGATTTCGGTGACGCTGCCCTTCAGATTGAACACATAAACGAATGTCTCCTGAGACGCAATTGCATATTAAAGTTGGGTGTGGCCAATAAGATTTAGCTGTCTTCCAGGTAATCCTCCCAATAGCGGTGTGTAAATCTTTCTCGCCCATTCTATTGCTTCGAAATCAATTAAAGTCACATGAATATTTCATACCACATGGGCTAAAGAAGGACAGGGATGCCTGTTCTATAAGGAAGTCACAGAGACTGAATATTATCACCCCAACTTGGTCCACTATATGAATGTGTTATTTTACGACCAAAGAAAAAGCCCAGAGTTTGCAAACGTTCCCATTCCCTTGATTTTTAGTATAGGGCAAATAGACAGAGCGAGAGAAAGAGAGAGATAATGGCCTTGCGGTAGGAGAAGCAGACTCGAAGTAGCTAAAATGGTGATTTGGTGTACGAGTAAGTAAGCAGGCGACTTACTGTTGTCCCAATCGTGAAGAGACCTATTGCGCCAGTTCTTTTCCTACTAAAAAATCTGCCCTAATGACAGGGTGACAGAAAGGCCAGCGAGACAAGGCTTTGGCTGCTTCATAGATTGATTCAGTATATATATGGTTTAATAATGTGGTTAATGTTCAATGCGACAGGTTCACACTAATAAGAATTAGGATTCAGAAGTTCTCATTCCTATTTCGAACCGTTGTTGAATCTTACGAGAATGCTGACGGCAACTGTGCACCAACTCTACCTGTAAATAAATAATCCAAATATAAACGATTCTTCTATCCCTACTAGTGCAACGTACCGCAAGTGGTAAATAACTCTTAGAGCTTGTCGTGATTTGCCGATATCTATTGCCACCGACTCCAAAATTGTATGTTGGTCAGTATTTTTTTCTTGTTCCACTGGACTATGGATCCATCTGGGTTGATACACGCAAAAAACGGTAGCGTGAAGCCATATTAATCCACAAACATTTCATTCCATTTTTTAGTGGAAATTGATTATCACTATTTATTTATTCATCTTTTTTACCGTACTCACCTCTGGCATTGCCCGAAGCTAGCCAGCCGTCCTGGTAGTAGTTGAGACGGTTAAGCCGCCAGCCGTCATCTTCAGGCAGTTCGTCGGGCACCTTGCCCATCCACGATAATGCCTGCACCGTCGAGTCAGCACGAGTACATGCGCTTCGCTCGAAGTGCAAATGCATCCTGAGCAGCTAGAGATGATAGATCAGATCTATGGGAAGATAGATGTATATGTACGTAGATATATGGATAACAGGTACAGGTGTCCTGGTTAGCTAGCCCGCGGGTATTCTTCACAGATTTACAAAGCCACTTGTTATCTATTATAAATGACCCACCGACGCAGACGCAGGCGCAACCACAGCTGGTGTCATTTCCGTCCGTCCACTTAATCACAAAACACTCTTAAATACAAGCAGGATTAAACAGAAAAATCTATTGCGGCACGAAAAAGACGTAGGATTGTTGTTGTTGTTGTCGTTTTCAAGTAATACGAGGATCCTTTTTGGCCGAACAAGTTTAGTTCACGTTTGGCTACCACGCGTTTATATGTATTCTCTTTAGTTGTTTGCTCTATTTCGATGGTTCTGACCTGGACCTGCCCTCTGCGAGGCAGGCACTACTACACAAAGGTGTTTGTTATGGTTCATTGTATAGTAGCTGGTAACGTCGCGACCACTCAAACTATTAAAAACCTGTATATTAGGACGAAAGGGTGAAGTAGTCTCGTAGAAAAGCCCTGATGAGGGCTTTTTCAAGGCTTTCTGTAGATTACCATTAGTGAAGGACATTGGTTTCTCAGCTGGGAACTGACCCTGAAACGTCGAAGTCGGCAAAGCAGAGGGCCGTTTAAATTCCGTCGATGGTACTGCCGATGTTATTTTCGTTGAGCGTATAACCGCTGCTATGATTTTCTTAATTTTATTTTATTTCGGAAGCTTCCGTTAATTCACGCGTTTTTATTATTGTTGTTGTACATACTTTTCTTGTTGGATACTTGTAGTAGTGAAAGAACCCTTATGTCCTCAATGTTTACGATGACATGGTTAATATAGCACAGATAAATACGTATCGATGTTTTGTTTACGGCCGTTATCTCTAGCTGGAAACTAACTGGTGCCTGTGACGCTACTAAGTTCTAGAGCCAGAATTTCATTTTAAATCTAGGTGAGAATGTGGTCCTGGTCGTCAACGTTCACTCCGACATTATCGCTTCTGCAATGCCATGCACGAGCAGCTGATCCAGCGGTAGCAGTTACGATACCTATTAATCCGATCAGTCACTTCAGACAATCAATCAATACAATTTAATCGAATCGCTCGCACACAATCAACCACATAAATTCATCCACCCGTTAGTCGGAAGAAAACGAAAAGATCCGGTCAGAATAAGAGGATGGCACTACGTACACCTGATACTATTATTATTATTATCAGGCTAGAAGACACACTACGTTGGCACCGCTCTTTTCGGCTAGCTCACAGTAATGCTCGAACGGGGTAAACGACAGACGACAAAAACGTTTATGCTTACGGGAACACGAACGTTGTTGACTAGGATCGTACTATTTGAGCAATTGATATTCCATTGCTCGCACCGCTTCTCAAGTTCCCTCACAGACGTTATTTTATTCGTTCATGTTTTTTTACTGTGTCATACTGTATGCTAGACACGTTCTAACACAAACAGCATAACTATCACAGTATGACTATCAATATCGGACTGATGTGACGAGGCGGACGATGACGGCAGCCGTATAGTGATAGCTACTACAATAAAGTTCTGTTACTAAAAAATGCTTTCTATCCTTTGAGCGATTTTCAGCATTACTGTTACCTTACTTATACTACCAATGCTGTTTGCACTGTGACACATTAACTGCTGCTGTTTTATGGGAGGTAAATCGCGCGTGTTCAAGCGGCGCGTGCATCGAAACTGGAGCCGACAGACGACGACAGCGGACAAGGCGACTAGTGATCCCACAGTGATCCCCTTTCCATCCCCGCAGCATGCCGACGTATGTCGTCACAATCGCTCTTCCTGCACGTAAGAAAAACAGCGCACGACACGCATTCCGTGAAACAAACATCACCTAATTAGATTTCGACAGAACATTAACACCTTATCACTCGAATGGCTGTTCAATCGAACACACGAAAAAGAAGGCGAATTCTGAACATTCGCGGCAATAACGGCAGCGGGGGCAGCCGTCAGGCCACGTCAGCCAGCCGCACACCCGTGTACCTTATCCGCTCCCGTGTTCGGCAATGGTCACGCGGTTCATGTCTGCGGACTGGTCAGCCACCATTGCTACGGTAGCTTCCTTTGGAACTATACGCGAATCCTCTGGGTTATACGATTTCTCCGTATGGCCCCCACACACTCTTACGTTACACAACGTTAACAGGCGCTCCACTGACGGCTTGCTTGTTTTGATTGCCGTCAGCCAGTTGCGCTGACGTCGCGAAGGTTCGGCTGTTCGGGCTCATGGCTGCAGCGACAGCAGCGAATTTGACTGCAGGAACAGTTTGCTGCCTCAGCTCGCGACGACAGCTGCCTGATAACAGCAAGTTCGAGGTGTCATGGTCGTTTTGCAGATCGTCGTCGCCGTCAACGATGGTAGTGGCACCCTTTGATGCAGACGACGATGCTATGTTAGTAGTCGCGCTTCCGTATTCCGGCTGGTGATTGTAGTCGCGCTGATACTAAGCAAGCATCCAACGAAACGACGAACGTTGTCCGTCCACTGTCGAGCAGAGACAACGAAGGCACTCGGCTTTCCGCCAGACCTCCCCTCACTGCCAGACCTCTCCCCCGGTCTTGGCAGAGCCAACAAAACGACCCGAGCGGGGCTCTGAGCTCCGACCAACGACAACGACGATCGCGACGAGGAGGAAACTTCTGAGAGGGCGGCAGAGGTCGGGGGGCGAAAGGTGGACGACATAGGAGCTCGAGGAGGAGAGCAGAAAGAAACAAGCCCTCAAAACATTCCCATTGATCCTCTACCATCTCCACCTCCAATTTTAGTTTTACCAACTTGCATCTGCTTCAGTAGTATCCTCCCCCCCGCCCCCCCGCCTAAGGGACAAACAAACAGGCAACCACATACAGAGACCGCCAGGCTCTGCCCCTCGTGTCAACACAAATGCCCGTACAGCATATCTACCCACAACTATTCCCCGCTTGGTGGCCTATTACATTCCAGAAAGTCTGGAAGCAGTTGTTGACTAGGCCGGTGACATTTACAGCCTTGCAACGTAAATTACATGCCAGAATATCCAGAGATCATCAAGAACAATATCTAACATTAATGTTAATGTAGATAAAGATTCACAGGTTTGTGTGTATCACATACGCATATACATATACGTTGTTCATTTTTTTACTGCAGTTATTTGTGAGAGATAAGCTTTCTAAATGCAATACTACTTTTCGAATTTCTCACCGACGATTTGGTGCCGTTACTGTAGATAAGGTTTTTTTTAAATGTGATTTCTCACGATTTCCTATCGAAACTAAGAGAGGCTGGCCTTGAAAAAAATTTTTGTCCGCCAACTTCTTGATGCTTACGTCTTGGTCTTCCCATAGTACCGTCAAGACCGTCAAGACAGAGTAGGCCACTAACTATAAGCACGGAACACATAATACAGTATTGCTAAGTTTAGTAATTACAATTTTAACCATCTAGTTTACATGTTCCTTGAAAGGCATGGAAACGCCGGTTGATATTAGGCTTGTCGCGTACCGTTCCACTTATCCTATTGAGCTAAAGTTGAATATTATATAGTCTTTAGCTCCCGGCGATTTCAAACGCTGAGTCTACGAGCATTACCGCACTGTTACTTTGATAAAAACTCAATTCAGTAAGTACGATTTGCATTACGTACAACGCGAGTGTAGATCTTCATATATATTGCGATAAGTTGTAATAAAGTAAAAATAAAGTATAGCTTATTATATTCCATGTCCTGGTGGTCACAATTGTAAGTGTAGTCTATAACGACTCTTTACATTGTTCTTTGCCCCCCAAATGATCATGAACAGCTAGCGCTAGACAATGTTCAACCTGCAAAAGGGTTTACCTTTTATTATGGTCTTTGAGGTGTTGTCGCCTGAACTTCGGTCATGCAACATCTGCGAGACATCGAATAAGACTCAAAATGAAGAACCATTCGTGACGTGGTCGATAGCGTCTGCTGGGAAAAAACAGTAACGTATTTTCGCGCAGATGCTTTCGCGTATTATCAAAGCAACTTATATATACTTTGTCTCATTATACAGTTGAAGGATGCGCACAGCTATGGCACGTAGTTGTAACTACTATTATCTAGCATTTTAGCGAAGCTCGCAACGTTTGTTAAGAGGAATAGTTTTTTTTTTTTCGAGTAAAAAGGCCCACTATTTTACTCGGATACATCTTGTTACCGCAGAAGCTATAAAAACGAGATCTGCTAGAACAAACTGACGCTATTTGTATCGAAATTCTTTCCATCCTATAATAGATATGAAAGAATGGCTGCAAAGAAGTCGAAGATGAGTAGGAAATAAAAGAAGAACGATCGTAGTCGATGTAAAACAGGGCAAAACACGATCGCTGTATTGTTGAGCGCCTCTGTCCCAGAATTTGCCCCTCTTCCCATTTTTTGTGCTAATCTTCTATTTCAATAAATGAGCGTTTCATTTTAGCATATGCGAATTACGAAGCGCTTCAAGAGAGCCCCTCGAATCTCTCTAGTAATGCACTATCTCAGTTCGACGGTTTCTCTGGGATTTCCCGTTGGCCCTGACAACGCCGTACCTAAAAGGTCAACGTGCGATCTATATGCCTATGGAAGCGCCAATAGTGAAAAAGCGGGCGTATAGAACGCTGGGAAGATCAAGGATGAGGAAAACTACCGTTGGCAGCGCCATACATTTAGTGACTCTGGTACACAGAGTTTCATAACATCCCTGAGAGGGTAATCGGGGACCGGGAGACGTTGTTGAAGACGGGAAAGGCTGCTATCATGTGTATAATAGCAGTTTTGTTAAGCACTGCAATTGCACAAATAGCTGAGTGACTGATCGATCGTAATGAGTAAGTAGTTACAAGCAGAAAACGGGGAAACTGGAGAAATCACGTAAAATTTATCTCATTTTATAGATATACACACGTCTGTCTACATCTGATCCCCGTGTAATTGTTCTATTGAAAAAATACCGATCACATAATTTCTACATGTGTTAGATGTAGGTTATTGAACAGGAGTAAATCGGACTTTGTAGATGATATGCATTTCCATTAGAATTCATCAGCGACGGAAAGTATTTGCCGTATAACATCTTCTAGCCGTCTAGTTACTCTAGCTAGCCTAGTTTTTGGTAATTCGTACAGAAAATTAACAGGTCCTTATTTATTTAATTTTATTTAACATTTTGTTGTTAGTGTATCGATAGCTATCTACCACATACGAAAACAGTTTTTGGAGCGTTATGATCGAGCTCGAAGCTAGATTTCGCTGTTAACTTGTAAGTGAAAATTAGTTTAGTGTTAGTTTAGTTAGTATTAGTTTAAGTTGAAGTTCGAGATATTTATTGTTTAGAACAAAAAAAAAAAAAAATCCCAAGGAAAAGCCGGACGTTGCTACGATCAATGTCTAAGTCGCGTACCTTCCGATATGATCTACAGACCCTCGACGAACGTAATAAATTGAATACATTTTAACATTTCGTATATACGAAACCCAATATTCGATTACTACGCCAGATCGTGGAAATATTAAAAAAAAAAAAAAAAATTAAAAGAATATATATAACTTTCGACAATCATAGTAGTATATAATTGTTTTTGTATGTAAATGAAGTGCCTAATATTTCGTTTATAAATCTGTTCAATTTCAACAGGCAAATTATGTTTCATTAGATTAACAGAAGTTTGAGTATGATTGGTGCAGGTCTCTGACATGCCTAACACTGTAAGGAAATTCATTATTTCATGTAGCCAAATCTACAATAAAGTGTGAGAATTTAGTACTTGTAACGTATTCATTGATGCTACTCTGTAGAACACGACATGTAGGTATTATAGGCTTACATGTTTGAATGACGTATATCAGGACGGTTTCATCAAATAAAGACTTGATTATATAGAGATAATAATGAATATATTATCTGAGAAAAAAATCTTAGTCTTTATTAATACTATGTACCGTTAATGATACTTAACCTGAATTTTGTGTCGATTCCTGTATAGATGAACATCAAGAGGCGTAAGAGTCCCATTTGTAATTTTCTGAGAATAGGACCTGGGCTTGCTAATGGCGCACGTTCAATGGGGGTCAGATTCCTACGTTTAACTCTAGTGAATAATTTCGACAAGTTCATGCAGTAGCGTTTTATTGTGCTATATTAAGTACTTTTTTTCGAAGTTGAATGAGCGTGTTATGACAACCACTGTTTTGCCTTTGCGATAACGTAGGAAACAATCTGCAACGACCTTTTCCGCTTAATCCCACAAAGTCCCGCATAGAGCTGGGACAGCGACGATCTTCAATTTGGTGCATTTCAAATTTATTTGTAGATTAAATAGACGCCTAAATACGGCTTTATCGACGACCGCAGGCCGCGACGACCGCACCATTCTATTAGGACGACAAAGTTGGCCCGACCTGTGCAGCGAACGTAAAGGTCAACTTCGCTGTTTGCGTACGCGTTTTGAAGGGTGCTAGAGTAAATTTGATTTGCAATTATAGGTAATAGAAGCTTTTGGGCTATGATTAGAACTTTGTTGCCAACTTCCGTGGATTTTCGATAATTTAGCTAAAGGCGCACCTGTCATTGCAACTCATCGGTGAACTTTTCTACAGCCTTTGAGTCTGAGTAGTACTCTCAGTAGTGCCTTAGAAGAAGTCATGAATCTTTTCTTGAAAGCTTATAACTGCTACCTGAAATGTTCTATGCATGAATAAGTAATCCTTCCTGGAATTTTGGCTACAAGCATGACTGAACCGGCATCCTTTAGGCTTGTAGCTGCTGTTTCGCGCGGTATCAGTCCCTACGGAGGATGTCCTCTAGATTATCGTCGGAGAAATTTAGTTTCACCAATTCGATAATTACAAGGGATACTCCTATACCCAAATGCGATACCCTAACGCATAGAGAGCACGAGCAAGACGATTTAAAGCCAAAGAAAAGCTGGCGTCGACAGGCTAATGCAGATAGCGATCCGTCTGAGCGTAACGTAAGCTGTTGCCAGAATCAATTTGTCTACACATTTTTTCTATCTATAGTAAACTGAATCCCTTCCTTTGTTCTGACAACTCAGATCTGACTTAAATCTCAATTTCGATCTCAGCGACGACAAGAAATTTCGAATGAACTTTCACATTTAAGCTTATCTCTGCCGTTGCGGATTATGGCAGTCTCATACATCGTCCAAAAAAGGTAAACCTACCGGCGCGAAAGAAAGGTGCGTGGAAGCCGCAAATGAGCATACGGACGCAGACTCGACGCGAGATCGCTACCGCGTAGCGATTATTGAAACAGTCATCATTGGCGTTGTTGTATTGTTTTGTCTGACCGGCCTGCTTTCATCCGTCTATATGTTCGCGGTGAGGTTTGTGCTGTTCTGTCGCGTACACTTCCAATTTTTTAGACGGTAAAAGTAACTGTAATCGTCGATGATAAACAGTAATCATGTAATGGTTTACGTTTCTTTCAAACAGTTACAGTAAACAACCTTACATCGTCTGAGATATCAGTGCTTCTGTTCTAATCTAATTTTTGGCTTGTTAAAAGTCTAATGCTAGTAGAGCGCTGCAGATTGAAGTCATGAGGGGCACACGACTAATAATCTTTATATCTGGGAATAAACACGGTTGGGTCTGCTTTTCCATAATTTCTGATGCAAAGTTCCTTTGTTTTGCGGTTCAACAAGTCGTTCATAAGGCTTTTAAAATATCTTTTACTAAAATGGTTATGTTATTGGAGATCGAAAGTTTCCTCGAAACTAACCAGAAGAATATAGCAATAAACATAAACTAGCCCGTACGAACGCTTTTAAAAGAAGTATAGAACCTCGTACAACATTAAACGTATTGATCGAATTTTTCTCTTGGAAGGTAACATTGACGAGTTTCAACATCTGTTTTCAACTTTTACTATTGTTGTAATTTGTTAAATGACAGACCACCGATAGCCAAATTGGACTCTACATATTACGGAGAGACGCCTGAACATGCTTGGAGAAAATATGAAGAGCAGAAACGAGTCGAGGCTGGCGACCTCTGCCAGAATTTTCCCGGACCATATAAAAGATTCATACGTTTTATCAAAAGGCCCTATCAGGTAAGCACAGCAAACTATCTGTTCAGCGCAAGACTATCATTGATTAAAATAGAACCTACCTTGACATGGCAAAAGTTATAACATTATGTACACATATGGTGGCAATGTTGGTAGTAGATGGAAGGTAATCTGCAATGCCTAACACAGGTAATCGGTGAGCCGTGCGAAAATTATTACGAGCTTGTGTGCAGCGGTGTTTGCCATATTGTTCCACCAGGGTTATGCTTCAAGGAAGTCGCCCAAAGATTCATGTCAAATTGTTATGAAGACCAGCTTGATTCCGATACGCTCGAATTATGGGCGGATCTCGACGTGTTCTATAGGCAAGCGAATATACCGGTACGTTTCGCTCGATTTTTCAACTCCTGATAAATGACTAATTGAGTAGCGTACGCTGTTCTGCTCGGCTAGGGCGGCCACTGACCTAGCACCTATTTTGCGTTGCCTGATCGATTTGACAAATGGCCTAGTTAATAAAATTAGCACTTGATTCGAGTGCATAACAGGGCCACACATCGCAATATTATACGTGTTTGTTTTCTGCCATGTGCATGGGCTTGCGCCCAGCTTTGAACTAAAGCCAAAGTGATCTTTTTCAAAGAGTTGCAATGACGAAAAGTTTTGGGCGTTCTCATGACTGACCCACGTTAACGGTACCTTTTGCGGGCAGAAAGCCGTGCCGTCGCCTTGCAGCAGAGAGATTGCAAGGGCCTACTCGAAGGAGTTCTCCGTAGTCCACGGGGGAAACAAAACCATCAAAAGACTACTGCTTGATCGGGTTATTTTTTACATCACATATCTCAAGTACGTTTCACAATCTATTCAAGTTAGCTAGATAATCTCAAAGTAGCAGTTCGAACTGGTGCAGTTGTTGTGCAATACAATGCGCCTTTGTACTTCTGTTTTTCCTGCCGTAGGTTTTTATTTTTGAAGTAGATGAAAAATTATCCGTAGGCTGTCCATATATATGTAGTCTCTGTAGCCTATTGTCGCAAAGTAGGAGCGCTCTGGTAAAAAAGCTTAGGTTGCTTTCGGCTGAGTGATACGTACTTTTTTGACA